>NC_081519.1:9557368-9724868 GCF_030273125.1 Centropristis striata | reverse complement strand
AGGCCATGCGAAGATACACACGGCCCACAATGTCCTGCATCAGGGAGGGTTTAATGGAACTATTGGCAGGGAAGAGTTTTGCCAATTTTGCCCCAAGTTTGGCAGCGACACTCTTACAGCGAGCTAATGTTGCAGATTGAAGTTTCAGACTGACTTTGGCTTCATTGGGATCCAGCTGGTGGACCAGATCAGCCTGCGTGGCTGCCCAGCGAGCAGTGGCACGGCCCAGACAGGGCTCAGAGCAGCATGGGCACTGGCAGTCAGAGTCATGGGCCAGGGAGGAGAGCCAGCGGCGAGGCTGGGCTTTGAGAGGCGGGGAGTTGGTCAGATCCCTCTCTATAGCTTCTTTGCCCATCCACCTAGTGCTCAGGATGCCCTCAAGATCGTCCTCAAAGGCAGGCAGGGGCGACTGAGATTTCAGAGCTGGGCGACCTTTCCTAGGTTTGATTTTCACTTCTGCCTTCTGCACCGGATTAGAAAAATCTGAGAAAAAGGAACAAAAATAAATTAATTTAGTAATTCAAGGAAACAGACATGCATTTAGGGTTGCTGCACACTTTAAGACATCAATTTTAATGCTTTTTAAGACCCCAACAGAGAAATACTCTTTCCATAGCAAAACAAATGCACATTAAGTTTATTTCAAACATAAAGCTCAGCTCTAGAGATTAATACGGATATTTTTGTATCGCAATACCAATCATGCTAAAGCTCAAAAAGTGATCAAATTACTTCCAGATACAGCACATAACTGAACAGTTACACTTTACATTCGATAACACAGTGTTAAAGATAATTGAATTCAAACTTTTGATTACAATTTGCTTGAAAGGTTTAATTTTGATGACATTGTCCAGTTTTATTTAAACTGGTGCAGAATTGAATTGAACCGACCTGTGCAGAGCTCCAGGAGGTCCCTCACTTGGTTTAAATCAGTTCTACTTTCCTCTCTCTCCCCTTGCATTAGCTCCAACTCCGCTTTCATCACCAGCAGCTCGGCACATCTGGAAAAATGAGGAAAGAAAAAAGCGAATTCCATCAAACAAGCCAGAGTTTTCCAATGTGACCGCATTAGCTGTTATGTATTCTGTATGTGCAAGGCTGTTATAAGTACAGTATTACTCAGCATGTACTAATACAACAATTTTATACAGTTATAATTATTTTTTTTATCACACAAAAGTAAAAAGGAGAAACAGACTGGCCTACAGGTAAGTTTAGCATCAAACACTACAGATAAACAATACCAATGGACAATGTAAAGTGATATTATCAGAGCATAAGCAATTTCTGGACCCTGCCCTACAACTTAACCCACCACTATGCACATGTACATACTGGCTGAGGGCCTGCAGCTTGGTGGCCAGTTTGAGAGCTTCAAGACACTGGAGCCTGGCATCATTGATGGCTCCACAGCTGCTCCTCACAGCCACCATCTTCATAGAGCAGTTTAACAGGTCTGAGAGCAGCTGCCACTTCAGCACCAAGTTGTCTCCTGCTTGTAAATAAAGGGCGAGAGGCAGACAATCAACAAGGCACACAGCACTAAGAGACATCAATAAAGGTTTTAGCAGCTCTTCCTGGCATTGTCAGTACTCGTGTGGGACGGACGTACCTTGGTCGACAAAGCGCATGTCTGAGCTGCTGCCGTTAGTCCCGTATAGGCCCTTCCCCACTAACGTGACCAGCAGGCTGCAGAGAAGCTTCAGACTTTCATACAGGGCAGTGTTTGCGCTGTTTATACCTGAGACACAAACACAGGTCCTTACTTAGTTAAAGCTTCAAACCTCTCTTCTACATCCCCACAATGCAAATTTAAAACAGAAAACCATCTGTGCTGATAAGTGTAGTGTAGAAAATGCTTGAGCTAACCAGGCTGTGTGATTAAGCTTCGTTGGGCTTGTGACAGTGCAGCAGTGTCCAAACTCAGATAGGAGCTGCAGGTCTGGAGCGTCCGAGCACGCAGCAGGTACCAGCTCTTTGACGGCCTCTGCTCGTTCACTTCTTTTAGCACCTCACACAGATAAGCTACTCCACGATCCACCTGGTCAAACAGGAAAAAAGTAATTTGATTAAATCTGTTCCAGCCAAAAAACAAAAAAACCCTACAACAATGCAAAAACACGAGACGTGACCTACCTGTCCTGTGCTGTAGCAGCACTGAGCTTTCAACAGAACAGCCAGCGCAGAGAGAGAAGAAGGTCCATCAGCAGCGGGAACCGAGGTAAGAAACTTTTCTGCTTGCTCTAGCTGGGCCTACAGAAATACCACAAACAACAAAGTGTATCTAACAAATGACCTATATCTCCATTGATGTGCTATATTTCAATTATTACAAAATCTCTTTACCAGAGCCAGTTCAGGGGTGCCCATTTCCAGAAGGATGCTGGCTGACTGACAGAGGGAACTGGCACATCCGTGGGCATCAGCAAGTTGGCGCGAAAGTCCAATCGCAAGTTGGTAAGCTTCCAAAGCCTTCAAAGGCTACATAAGAGAGTGAGATTTGATAAATACATAGATTATGTGAAAACTTGTTATAAACAACCTGACCCCAGGATTCACATCTTACAGTACAACTTAATATTTACTGATTTGCTTACCGAAGTTCTTAGACCACTTATGCTTCAAAACTAATTGTTTTTTGCACTGTTGTACCCCCATTAAGGAGAAAAACCAAGGAGAATGTGGTATATTTAACTTTAAATCCATTTTACAATCAGAGATAAACTAATAAGGCATACATCTAATCCATAAAGATGTTGCGTGAGGTTATTACTCATTTAATAGAAGTTTAAAATGAATTAAGTGTTGAAAAGAAACCAAAAGAGAACCTGCCGAATAATGTTGACCCCTTTCTGTGTTGTTACCTTTCCCATGAGTTTGAAGAGAGCAGCAGCCACAGCGATGGAGCTACAGGTCTGTTTGGGGTTTCTGACAGAAGGCAGCACTTTACTCTGCAGAAGAGCAGACCACTCACCCAGCGCTCCTTCCAGAGGCTTGCACAGCTCTTAAAAGGAAATTTAAAAATGTCTATTAATCTCAAACAGCATGAACACTGTTTTTGATAAGACCCAAGAATAGTACTTGGCAGAGATGCAGATTGTAGTAAAATGCATGGTCATTATACTGTTGTCTACAGGAGGAAAAGGGCTCTTACTGTTCTCTGCAGCCAGGTTGAAATGCAGGCCTTCATAGACCTGGATGCTGTCTTGTGTCTTCTGTTTGTCTTCATAATCAAAATCATTGGTTCCTATGGGATTGGCTGCACACCGTGTCTGCTCACGCAGCTCTCGCAGTTTTTTGTCCCTTTCAATGGCCTGACCAAAAACACATGCACGCATCAATAAATAATCACAAAGTACTTAATCCAAATACTTGAATCTAGACCAGTCATATAGTCCCATTATCAAAAGAAAAAGCTTGATCATGAATATTACCATGCTGTTAATTTCAGTTTAACTCATTCGCATGTTATGACAAAAAATCTAATTCAAAACAATGACACTACAAAAAGGACCAGTGTATAGGAATTACTGGCATATTTTGGTAAATCCTACACACTGGACCTTTAATCAAAACAGTAACAGCATGATAAATCCAATAGAGCTGACCTCCTGAAGATTTTTCTCCAGAGTGCAGATGTAGAGCCAAAGTAAAGCATGTGCTTTATCATCCTTCAGTCTGTCAACATTCTCTGGAGTCACTGGCTCTTCTTCAAGCAGACGTAAAGCTTCATGGGTAAAATCATCGGCCGTGCTGTGATTTTACAAATGAACACAATGAGCTTTGAGACAGTGGGCTGCAGCCTTTGCTAGCTAACAATCTCAATTGTATTTGTACAATGTCATTTGCATTTATCAAGGTGCAGCACTCATTAGAAATGTTGTAAACAAAAGCTCCTACCAGTCAGTCTGTTCACTGAAATCCTGGTAACACACAACTTGGGCCATTTCACAGAGGTAGACTGCACGCAGATGGGTGTGGGAGCTGTCCTCATGGCATATGTCCAACAGGTCGCAGAGTGTGTTGTAACGCTCCTGGGCCGTGTCTCCTGCCACCTCCTTATAGGCACGCAGCTCTTCCTCCAAAAGGCAAAGCATTACTGGCTCATCTGGGACGTCAGCACCAAAACCATCGTGTAATGTCCTGTTCCAGGATGGGACAAGATTAGGTTCTGGGAACTTCAATGTTGTCACAAACAACAAAACAACATCTCTTTATTAGAATGTACCGGAGACGGATGTCCTCCTCGGAGTTACGGGCAGCGTCTGTCTTTGTTTTTGCCCACAGAGAGACCGGTTCAGCCATATGAGTAGTAATATTGTCCCCCAGAGCCTTCAACCACAGAATAACCCAGTCCAGCGCTCGCTCCAGTTTTCCAGCCCGCCGAGACGTCTGCACGGCCAGCATGAAGGGTCGGCACAACTGAGGAGTCATAAGCCATGATTATTGTAATGCAGATAATAAACATTTATAAAAAACAAATCTCAGACAGTAAGTTTAATCCCATCTAACACAACCTATTTAAAATCAGGAGACAAAGACATGTAATGTGTCTTTATTAAGGCAGAGACAATATGCTGCATGATGAAACAAAACACACTTGCTAAGAGCTTACCCTGTCGGCAGAGAGTGAGGCGGGACAATTCTTGCATAGATCTTTGCAGAGGATCTCAACTAATGTGAAGGCCTGGTCATAAAGTCGGCGGTTGTAAAATCCACAAGCTAAGTTGCTCACAGCCATCACTGCAAGACACATGGTAAACATAAAAATAAATAAAAGATCATACAATGTGACTGTTAAATACTTATATATATATGTGTGTGTGTGTGTGTGTGTGTGTGTGTGTGTGTGTGTGAATATATATATATATATATATATACACATATACATACACACACACACATATACACACACACACACAAAATATATAATTTAAGTAAGCACTTCACACCCATTTAAGTGACCTGACATCATTAATAATAAAATAATATAATCACCGGCTTTAATGAGAAGGCTTTCACTCGACAATTTTCGCAGTTCAGTCATCATCAGTCCAGCTGTGGCTTGGCAGTACAGCAGCACTCTATCCAGTGTGTCATCATCCTCCAACTGAGAACAACAAATCACAATCAGTACTGAGGGCTAAACTAGAGTACAATTACAACTGCAGCAACATGCTGTAAGTGTGTGACTCATCAATCTTATTTTCAGTTATGTCACTGCTATAGTCATCATCAAACTGGACGTTACAGAAAGCAGCCTCACCTGAGATGCGATCATGCTGTCATGAGCAAATACGAAGCCTTGGTAAATACTGAAGCAAAGGGCCTGCTGCAGTCTGTTGCCCTCAGCCTGGCATGTTGAATTCTGTAAATAAAGCAAACCACAAGTTAATAGTTTTATTACAAAATTATTTTTTGATAGCAATTGAGAAAAATGCAACAGTACTAGAGTTTTACAGTATGACTTCCCTCTGGACACACTAATGAAAAGCAATAAAATGAAAAGCAGTGAAAAAAGTGAGTATCAACAAGGAAAGATACAATAAAAAGGCTTTATTCTATTTCTATGCAAATCAACATGTTTTGATGACTGTAGGTCTTAGTAAGGGGTCAAACAAAACAATTTTCCTGGTCAAAAAGTAATAACTTTTTTAATTGAACATTTATTTTAAATGTGCCATTTTTGAACACTAGTATTGTTCATCAGCTAATATAATATACACTAAAAATAATGATAGTAATAAATAATTAAACTCACCCTCTTTAGCATCCTTAATATCTGTTCTTGATACTCCTCAAGAAAAGAAAACCACGCCAGGAGCACAGGTCCGCTTAATCCCTTGCTGTCGCCACTTTCGATAGCCCAAACAACTAGCCCACAACCTTCCAGGACTGCATGAGCTTCTCTGTCCCCCAGGTCAGCTGAAAGAGACCTCAGGGTCCTGGCACACTCTGTCAGAGCCTGGCCACTCTCCCCACGAGCCTTCATTGTAGAATGAATCTTTACTGCCCATTTGGCGAGAACCACAGCTGTACACTGAGACCCAGCAGAGTCTATGACCTTGCTCTTGATGTCATTTAAGAAGGTGGAGGCCAGATCATAGTGGCCGGCCTTGCAAAGCACCTTCACTAGAATCAGCACCATCTCAGAAAGCGTATACAAGCTTGATGCATCAGTAGACTGGTTGGACACGTCTCCCTCATTGCCTTGACCGCTAATCCAGCATCTGTGGAAAAGTGTGTGCATTTCCTTGAGAAGAAAAGAAGCATCGTCCTTCGTTACTGCTTCACAGCTACTCTCAAATTCTCCGATGGCATCCTCTGTGTAGATGGGGGCTTTGGAGAAAGTGGGGGTGTCCAACAGCAGGAGGAAGCTTAGAGCTTGCATCTGGCAGTGGAGTTTGTCGCGGGGATTCAGGATTTTCTTGTCTTTAGCAGAAAGCCCATTCCAAAGCACTGAGAAACAGCTCCGCACAAGAACACAGTAGTCATCAGCCTGTGGACCATAAAACAGTTGTACCCTTGTTAATGATTCAACGCAATCATGCAGTGCTGATGTGGAGCATACAACACATGCAAAAAAGCTGTAAAAACAGAAAGTGATGCATACCTGTTGGGCTGGGGTAAGCCTGCTGTAAAGCAGGCCAGCAATATGGCTGCAATGACTGTGAGCTTCTAGGGAGCTTAGCTTCTTGACAATGTGGAAAATGATCTTTTCCATGTACAGTGGAATCTGAGCAACAAGTGCTGCAGAAATATCATATCCCTGAAGGGAGAGCTCCACCAGCTGGACCAGCTGACCGACATGGTCAATGTTAGGGGATCCAACTCCGAGCTGGTGGTTACAGGCTCTGATGACCCTGTCACACAGTGTGCGACCCTGAAGGCCTAGTTGACTCTTCACATAACTCTGCAAAATATAAAAAAAACAAGGTAGGTTTGGATCCTCTTACAAATGTGGTATATATAGTTTACTCTGGTGTGTTTTGTTGTTTTTTTATTTATATAAAGAAAAATATGTCTAATTATAATACAGCAAATGGAATTGGGCTCATTAAGAGGCATTTAATCCACGAATACGTTTGTTTCAAAGTCAGTGCTTTGACAAGTTTCTCTTAAACTAGTAAAATTACAATTTTAAAGGTTAATATAAATACCAGTGGTTCATCTTGATAACATTATAATACAAACCTGTAGTTCTTGAAGTAAAAGCTCCGTCTCTTTCACAGAGGCCGTCCGTTTGATGTATTCGTCCAACTTCAAACACTTCATTTCGGCAGCTGCTGAAAACACGTTATTGAAGAGTACATTTTAAACTCAGATAAAGCGAGAAACGTAACACTAGCTTAGCTAATAACGTTAGCGTCAACGTCAACCACAACAAGACGCTGTTCAACTAACGTTAACGTTTGCTAGCTTAACCAAGAGAGTAAGCCAAAGTAAATAAGTACCTTTGCGGCAACACTTTTATTCACAGCCGATAAAAAGGAGATGTGTTGTCCATAATCTTGTTGATGTTTAATTTGTGTAAATTCAAAGTTTCGGAAATCATGGAGACTGCACCAACCGCGCACTGTTTTTGAAAGCTGTCTGCTAGCCAATCAGAAACCACATCCGTTTTTACCCGGAAACGCGAGGACTTATGGGTATCGTAGTTTTCTGATTATGCACAGACAGCCGCCAAATTTGTTGCTACATTTAAAAGGTTTTCACCTGAATTAGAATTAATGTTAACTAGAAACTGGTCTGTACAGTAATTATTCGAGTGATTTTAAATAATAATTGCAGTAGTAAGTGTTTTAGAGTTGTAGCAAAGGGAAGTGCTTGTACATGGAGGGTTGGAGTCATTTTGCTCCTACTATACTCTCCCTAATATATTTAATCATCATAATTACATCTAATAATCACACCAAAATGCCCCTACTGTTTTCATTAACTACTTACACACTGGCACTTTGAACATCATGTTGATTCTAAATTAGCTTAAGTCCTGATTACACAATGAGTCAGCCAGACCTGAGTATCATACAGAACACATGATTGTAACAGACATTTAAGAATATAAAGTTCAATAACAATCTAGATAGGTCAAGGCTCAGCAAAATAACTCAAAACAGCAGTGTTATTGTCCTGGTGTGGACATTTTGATATTGGTTAGAGTCTTTTCGTTGATCAGTGAAAAACAATCAGATTCATTGTGATTCACTATTGTAAAACAATAAAACATAAAAAAAAAAGATGTGTGGAGTGATGAGTGGAGAGTTTTGGTTGGAGCATATCCACTAGAGGGCGCAGGTCCACACCTCCCCTCTTCACCTACTGCTGGACTTGTGTTTAAATAGGTAAGACTCTAAAAACTCAAGAGAACTTCTGTTAGATTGTTACTTCAAGGGCTGAGTTTACTAAGCATTAAAATGTGAACTAAAATATCAAACATTCTAAATCTCCCTATTTATCTGTTATCCATAATAACCTGACAGGTTGTGAATTTGGACCCATAGCGTTTTCCTAGCAATGCAAATCAGATACAATTATTTAAAATCCTACACAAAGGTACTTTGGAACACACTGAACATTAACAACCCTTACTTCCGTATTAAAGTGTGTACAGGTGACAGGTAATTGAGTTTAAAAAAAAGCTTGAATTGAACATATAATTCAGATTTTAGATGAAAATAGGGACAGAAAGTAGTGTGGGGTTGAATAAACCAGACCCCAAAGGGATGGGAACACGCTTCTGTGAATGGAGACAGCTATGAAATAAGACTACACTATAAAATACTGCCAGTTCTTGCTGGCAAAAAAAATACTTGTGAGACTTTGTGTGTATTTTGTTTGAACCATAATGGTCATGATCTTTATTCATATTGCACTTTTCAGAGGCAGAGTTTACAAGCTTCTTTCAGCAGAAGACAGTCTGATACAGAAAGGCTACTTATGAACTACGGCTCTCTTCTTGATGACGTGTTCCATCGCTGCCTTTTCAGTGGTGTCCAGATTAATCTTGTACTTGGCCAGGATTTTCAGGATGGGCCTCAGCTTTAGCCACCACTGTATCTTCGGAATACGGTGCCTGTGGAGGACAACATTTGTTAAGAGGAAAGCGAAAAAACAACAGGTACAGCACTCTTAAAGTCAAATAATGTATTAAAGACATTTCAATTAATGCTGGATTAAATAATTGTTGACCACTAGGGGGCAGAAAGACTCCAAAGTAAACTCACAACAAGGGATTTAAGATTTATAGCTGACATTTTAGCAATTATCAGCATATATACACATGTAGCACAAACTCAGCAGCATGGGCATATGATTGGAATCCTTTCTCTCACTAGCTGCGAACTCTAGTCAAATATTAACTGAAGTCTTAACCCTTTTTTGGCCCGCTCACCCCAACTGTGCAATGGACCTCATTCACCAACCCTTCTTAAGAAAAATGCTTCTTAAAACCCACTGGAGCAGTTTTCACAAAGATTCTGACGCACTGTTATTTGGGATTTGGTCTCAGTCTATGCACAGGAAGGAGCACACTTATGCACATTTAGGTGCTGGCATGTTACAATATAACTGATTATTGTGGGGTTTTTTTTTCAATTAAACAGTTGTATATTATTATTGGATTTAAATAATAACTTTTGTATCATGTATATATATATATATATATACACAGGTTAGAAATGAAGTCTTACTCAAAGTCAGTTTGATCTTTAAGTTCTTCCAGAGGCTGGAAGACCAAGGATCTCTTCTTCATGCCCAGCACGCAGGCTGTATCTGGAGAGTTGGCAAAGATACGACCTGGAGATGAAAAATAATAGCCTGCATTAGCACAGGGAGCAAAGCATTTGTTACACCACAATTGCATACATACAGACGTGTCCTCACCATGTCTGTAGCATGTCTTCAGCTTATCAGTCAGCCATAACACAGACTTGATGCCCATCTTGGTGGCAAAATTCCTGTCGAAGGGACTGGGAGTTCCACCCTATTAACAGAGGATTTGTTTGTGAAATTCAATCTGGTGACAAATACAATGAGACTGTGCACCACAAACAGAAGCTCTCCATGTCGTGGCTCACCTGCTGCATGTGTCCAAGTACGTTCTTTCTGCAGTCAAACACACCCTTGCCCTCCTCTGAGTACAGGTTGAAGATAAAGTCTGTGGTGTAGTTGGCATTGCATTTCTCATTTCTGAAACAGATTTAGTATATTTGGTGAAATATGAATCCACACTGTGAAGTTGATCAGAAAAGCAATGACTTTAATTCCCACAAACCTCAGAATCAGTCCTCTCTTCACCGTCGTCTTCATCTTCTCCACCAGATGTTCCACATTCAGCTACAGGAAAATCAACGATCAGACTTCTGATGTATGTCATGTATGTTATGTCCCTTTTGTACACTCATAAGGACAAACCTCCAGGTCATGGATGTTGACCTTCTCTTCGTAAATGTAAGCAGCGTCAGCTCCAGATGCCAAGCCAGCCATGGTTGCCAGGTATCCGCAATATCCTCCCATAGTCTCAACAATGAACACTCTTCTCTTGGTGCCGGCAGCAGATTGTTTGATCCTGTCGCATGTCTAAAAAAGGAGACGGAAGAAAAATATAGTGAGAAATAATTCAGTTTTTAAAAGTATCTGGTCTTTGTTTTGTGTTTTATGAGAAGTTCACCATTGTAATAGTGTTAAGTGCAGTGTCAGTGCCAATGCTGAAGTCAGATCCGGGGACGTTGTTGGAGACAGTAGCAGGAACAACGACAAGTGGAATACAAAGTTCCTCATACTTCTCTCTGGCCTGTACCATCTGCAGACCTCCAACAAACGCCTGGTGAAGACGGGAAGGAAGGTGGAAATCAGTAAAATGTAATTTAAATCTTGGGTTTCAGTGTTAGGTCTGTGCCTTTATATTCTAACTGCTCACCTCAAAGCCTCCAATAATAACTATAGCATGAATGTTGAACTTGGCGATGTTTAGACTGATCTCCTCCATGAACTCTTGTGGTAGGGACCTTTAACAAACAGAATTGCACATGCTCAATGTTACGTTTAAAGTGCACTTAATAACACTGAACCATGCAATGGTATTACTGGACCAATCATTAGAGTGGTTTGTTGAAATATCCCACCTCTTTGTGCCGAGGTTAGAGCCTCCCTTTCCAGTCCATCCTGCCACTCCAGACCAACCGATAGGCTCAATCTGTGCAATGACAGAGGGCATTCTCTCATGCTCTTTCATAGGCAATGCATTAATATGGTAAAGGTCATTAACTGTCATGAAAGTAAACGGCTTCTCGTTTGTATCTAGAATTTACCATTCCATGAGCCAAGCCATCGAAGCCGTCGTGCACTGCCAGCATCTGGTGGCCCTGGAGGATCCCGACCCTGACAGTTGAACGAACTGCAGCATTCATTCCAGCACACGGGGCTCCCACGTTCAATATGGCAATGTTGATATTACTCTGGCAAAGGCACATTTACAGAGACATTTGACAGGATAAACATGTATTTTCTGCTGGAACTTTTTTCTGTTTTCACTCAACTTCAAGAGAATTTTAAGCAATGTTGCAAAAAAGAAATGGAAATAAGCCACATTTCTCTCAAGTGATTTGGAGTAAATAAACTAGGTTACTTGGTCAGGAGTTAGGCTACCCTTTGTGCATGGCTCTAATCTGCCAGTAAACAGAATAAAAGAAGTGCAAACCAAAAACAAAACAAGTCGCTTTGGCCAACTAACTACTGCTATAGGATTTTGTTTCAGTTGTTCATGTCAGATAGTATTGGCCATGTTCCAAGCTTTCCTGAGATGTAGAAAAAGTAATATATTATTCAGGAAGATGCCAACACAGGGGTTAAATGTTTACTAATTCAGAACCTATTTGACAAAGGCATTTCCATATCACATTTGGTGCATCAACTGTCACAGGATCACCTTCTTGGTCCGCGTTCAGACTGCAGGAGAATCTGATTCAAATCAGATTCCTACTCAAATCAGATTTTTAGGGCTGACTGTCCACACTGTTTTTAGCAAGTGTCCAAATCGGATATGGCTCTGTTCAGACTGGGCCACATTATTGACTGATCTGACAGGTTGCCATAGTAACGGCATCAGAGCGTCTGACGTCGTCACGGCAAAATTCGGATTTCATGTGATTTGTGACTGTTCGGACTTCAAAAGAGCCATCCAGTTCCAATCTGGATGGGCTAAAAACCGGATTTTGGCTGGCAGTCTGAACGCGGCCTTAGAGACTGTTTTTCATCTGCTTATCAATAACTCTCCTGTCATTGCAGATCTTGCCACCCTTGTCTGCCCTGCAATCACCTCATTCCCCTCACCTGTGCTTCCCCGCCCACTTCCACACCTGGCCCTCATTCTCCACATCAGCCTCCCATTCAAATACTACCCATTCTCATTCACCCTCCTCTGTCAGATCATCATGTCACATGTCCTGCTCTTGTCTTGCCAGTTTTTTGCTCTGCCTGTGTCTTGCCTGTTACTTTTGCCAGAGGATTTTTTATGGCCTCTCTCCCTCAGTTTAGTTTGCTTCTTTTGTTTGCTGCTTTGAAATAAACTTTGTTTGGACACTCTAATTCGTGCTTTTGGGTTCAGTGCTTTCTGTGTCATGATATCAATAGTTTTTTGAAAAAGACAAAAAACAACTGAAGTTAGTGTAAAAACCTTTTAGAGCCATTTAGTTTAAAATGTTAGCTTTTCTAATGTGATACTTTCTAATGTGCTTAACATAAGTTTATAGCTTATAGGACAGTTAATACACAATATGGTATTCCTGACCTTTATTTCTGGGAGGTGCACATGAGCCAGCATTTGGTAAGTGTTCCAGTTGTTCTCGAAGCTCCTGTTGTACAGAAATATATATGCAATTAAACTGAGCATGACACCTGAGATTTTTAAATACATTATGTAAAAATGCATGCCTCACTTTCCCCTGAGCTTCACCGCATCATCAAATCTCCCTTCAGCCATGGCTGTGGTGACATCTTTAGTCTGATTGGAAGAAGATGAAAAGGAGAATTAATTTTGTACAAACAGAAGAAAGGGGGTTTGTTTTGCATATAAAACTTGATTTACTCACCACTTGTACACACTCCATGAGAGGCAGCCTGACGGCCATGTTTCCAGACAAGCTCACCACACATGCGGGAGTGTCTGGTGAGGCCTCCAGCAGGGCCATCACAGCCTCCACACCCATCCTGCTGGCCTGAACCATGGCAATCATTAGACATGAATCTGTGAATATATGAAATTTTTATGTGTGACAGCAGTTGTATTACCAGGATTCTGTCAAAGGCAGAAGGGGTTCCTCCTCTCTGCACGTGGCCCAAGATGGTGGTGCGGGTGTCAAAGCCTAGCTTCGTTGATACCAGCTGTGAGGAGAGATTATGATTATTTTTTTCACATTCAAAGTCTATATGCGTCTTGGTATGTTAGGCTTCCACCAATTCTGACCTTTTTGACATCTTCACATGTGATAGCTTTACCGTGGCGGTCCATTGCTCCCTCTGCCACAATGATAATATTCAAACGGGAGCCGCGGCCTCTTTGCTGAGATTGACAGAGAAGACCTTTAACATGAGCAAGTAAACATTTTCCAAAGCCAAAGTCAAATTAGTCATCGAAAACTATTCAGGACAAGACATTTACATCCATCAGTCTTCTGCACAGATGCTCCTCCCATCCCTCAGCTGGGGGCATTTCTGGGATGAACACCCAGTCAGCGCCACAGGCCAGAGCTGTCACCAAAGCCAGGTAACTGTAGGTAAAGAGTCAGAGGCTGGGTGTCTTTTCCAAAACTAAAAAGTAAAGATCCGATCATTGCATATCATAAATGATCATAGACTGTACTCACCCACAGTGCCTGCCCATTACCTCCAGGATGAATGTCCTTTGGTGACTGCAGAAAAACACAGATCATGTCAAAAATGTTACAATAACATGTCTAGTCTGTAATTCAAATCAAAGCATGAACGGTTACATGCATACCTCTGTGCTGTGGTGGTGATGGCATCCACTATCTCTATGATGCGATGCAGGGCGGAGTCTGTGCCGATGGTCATGTCGGTGCCACAGAAGTCGTTGTCAATGGAGCCCACCATGCCAACGATATTGAGATGGGAGGACTGCTTGGCCTCAGCAGACGTGATCTTACCTGAGAGCACAGATTCAAATGGCAACAGTCTCAGAAACAGTTTAAGGGATAGTTTGAAGTGGGGTTGTATGGGGAACTGATCCAGAGTCAGTGTATGACCTACAGTAGATGGTGGTTGCGGAATTTTTTTTTTCAATGTACTGCTGGGACAGGGGCAGCAGCAAAACAAAACAAAAAATCAGTTTCAGTGTATGCTATATTTAATATATTTTCACTGATTTACCTTGCAGTCAGTCAACTCTGTTTAACTTTCCAATGGGGAACTAAAGTCATTATCTATATGCTTTCTTCAAAGCCACCAGACTTCGCTAACAAAAACAGTCATTTTACCTCGCAGAACACAGAAGTTGCTGGTCTAGCGCTGCCTTGATCAGTTAGTTAGTTTGTTTTATTGTGTGACTTTGGTGTTTTATAGGGTCATTTAAAATTCACCACACACAATGACACGAAGAAAGTAAACGATCGGGGCAGCATTAGACCAGAAACTCTGGCATACAATCAAACTAATATTGAATTTAGATTGGCCTTATTTAGGTGGCTGAAATGCATTCTGCTGCTGTCCCTGTCCACAGCAGTACATCACCAGCTCCTGTGTCAGTAATCCTGCCTGCTTCTCCAAACTGGGGGCATGTTGACTGCCATCTACTGTAGGTCATACACTGACTATGAATAAGTAACTCATACAACCCCACTTTAATAAATCAAAACTATCCCTTTAATCCTCAGATAGTGATTCGGGCCTGTATTACCTACAGCCAGCAACGTGTATCATAACCTCAGTAGATAAGGGCAGATATGTGAAAAGAAATATTTCATTTGAGGTTGTCTTTCTTCAAACTGGGAATTTGGGGCTCAAGTCTCTCACCGGCTTTGACCAGATCAGCCAGCAGCTCACTCCACTCTGTTCTGAACTGGTTGGCACCTGTCAGACTGCCGTCACCTCCAATCACACACAGGTTGGTGATGCCCAGCTTGACCAGGTTACAGGCGGCCTTGGTGCGGCCTTCCTTGGTGCGGAAATCCTGACAGCGGGCACTTCCAATCACCGTCCCACCCTGATGTCAGGAAAGGAGGAAAGGTCTCAGACATGAATTCCAGTGAGGCAACTTAGGAGATGAGGCTGGGTTACCTGAAACCGTTTATCTCTGAGGTTCATTAAATGTTATGCTATTTAATGAACTTTGACATTTAAATGACTATTTGACCTACAGAACTGCACTGTAGAGGCTAAAGAGTTGCTCAGATTACACAGATCATCTAGTCAACCCACTGATCACAAGTTAAAAACCTCAGTGCAGATGAGGAAAGTGCAGATAAATTTGCTTTTGCATCCTCGTGCTTGTTCTCACTCACCAGCTGTAGCATCATTGACACACTCTCCCATGTAGCAGGGCGGATATGGTCTCCTCCATCCACCAGACCCTGGTAACCCTGTCAACAAAATATACAATGATATCACCTCCTTAGTGGTCATTACTGGGAAGAAGCTTCAAGCTTAATCATATCGTATTTGCACTCTGCCATGTGAAGCTATTTCAGTCCAACAAGTGTTGAGTTAATTATATTGGGATTTGCTGCTTATTTATAGCTGTGTGTTAAGCCATGGTATACAGCTGAAAAAAATGAGTTGTTAAAAAGCAAATCTTATGATCAATGTTGTCATTTCTCATGCAGAAATTGCAAACATTCACTGGCTTCTGCTTCTCAGTTGAAAGTGTTTGTTGCATTTTTTTTCTGTTTATATAATTATTAATTTAGTTGGACAGACATGAGCGAGCTATGAGGCAACAAGGCCCCTGGACACAGACATGCAAAATGCTGTTATTATGTGTGTCTTTTTTTTGATGTGCCACTTTATTATTGTTTTTGTAGTTTTTTTTTTCATCTCTTTATAGTCTTTTTGTGTCTCTTTGTTGTTATGTCAAGTTTTTTTAGTGGTAATTTATCATCTCTTCCTGGTTGAAACATGTCCCTTTGGGTGACATTATGCAGGGGCCCCCTGACACAGTAATCCATTCATGTTGACATCAGCACATGCAAATTAGAGATAGCACTTGAAGCTGTGGGAATTTAATGGAGGGTATTTTGACCATATTTCTGTATTGGTTGTGACATTGCACGGATTAAAAAATCAATTGAATAATCAAAACAGAAAGCAGTATTTACCTCATGGACAAAATACACCTTGGCTCCAGTGTAAAGTCCCACTCGAACTGTGGCCCTCACAGCTGCGTTCATACCTGTGGGCGCAGTTTGTGCACATTAGCCTTCGTAACTACACAAGGACTTTGTGATGGCGCTTACACACAAGTGGAGAGACTGATTGAATGGAATAAAATTTAAATGGTGGTGAAAAAACAATTTATTTGACTGTACTTTCATTGTTGGTAACAGTTAAAATGTCAGCGATAGTGAAAAGGCTTGTATTGCAGAAAAGGCAACCGAGCCTCTGCCTGCACTCTTGACAGCAGGTCGCTTAAAGGACAAGATGTGGATAGGTTAGCTTCAAGGGTGCCAACAGCATCTCCACTTACAGTGTAAAGGACGAGAGGAGAGGAAGGAACCAAAAGACGACCCTCTCATTCCACCTCACCACTTTACAAACACATGACAGAAAGGTCATGCCTCTAAAATTAGCCCTCATAATAGATACAGCGTTAGAGAGAGAGGAAGAAGGAATAGAGGAAGAAACTTGGACTTCTTGGAGATCAAGATTACTAAAAAGGTATGGTCGTAACCAAAAAAAAGTAAAAAGTAAAGTATATAGATCCCTTACTTCAGCAAAAGTACTAATACCACACTGTGAAATTTCTCCACTACAAGTAAAAGTCCTGAATTCAAAACTTACTTGAGTAAAAGTACCAAAGTATCAGCATCAAGATGTACTTAAAGTATCAAAAGTAAAAGTACTCGTTATGCAGAATGGACCCACTAATTGATATTCTAAATATATGATTAGATTATATGTATTGGTGCATTCTTGTAGTCATCGTTTAAATTTAGTAAAGGTAGGGCTCATTTTACCTACTTAGTATTCTGTAATAAGGTTTAATGAAAAAATGTCTTAATACTTTAAATTTATCATGTTTTTATGTTAAATCTTTACTTGAAAAGTAACAGGCAGCTAAATGTAGTGAAGTAAAAGGTATAATATTTGCCTCAAAATGAAGTGGAGCAGAAATATAAAGTTAAATAAAATGGAAATACTTACCTATACAAATATGTGTACTTAAGAACAGTACTTGAGTAAATGTACTAGTTACATTCCACCACTGTTATGTGGTGGAATGTAACGTTATGAGGATTATGCATTTTAGAGAGTGAAAAAGAAGAACTGTGAGGGTTAGCAAGCTGTGCAGTTTTGTGTTGCCACATTTGCTATGAAGTCTTACAATTCACATATGTAGAAAACCAGACGCAAGGATAGCTCAATGTCTCACACGCTCAGGATTGCGGGGGTCACTGACACACTTCCCAAAGGTCACAGTGGAGATATTCCTCATCAAGTTAAAGGTCAGGGAAGAGGCTGTCTCACTCTGTGGCTGCAGCAGCTTTAGGTGAAGGAAGTCATGCTGCCCTTTTCCATAAGTTAGCTATATGACATAGAAATAACTCTGTGGCAATAGAGAAGCCATTAAAGTATTATTATCACTAATAAAAAAATGATGTGTTGTCAGATTTGATATAAAAGGGAGCTGCAGACATGATTGCACAGAACAGTAAAAAGGGGGCTAGATTTAGGAAAAAAGCAGTGATATTTCTAGTGCTATAGCTACCTAAAATATATTAGTAGAGATCTTTTAACACAAACGTACACTATGGAAATCTATATAGGCTGTACTTATTTAAGACAGCCAATGACTCTTCAAGAAGCCAACATTTCTAGGTTTCTGACTCACTTACGTCTTGAATACTACTTTATTTGTCATCAAACCCTGCTGTCGAGTTACTAAGTAATGACTTCCCATACACCAGATCCTCTAAGACACCTGCTGAGGCAAACAAACAGCAGACATGCTCGGTCTTGGCACTCCACACTCAAATACCACCCTTCTCTTACCCTGGGCATCACCTCCCGAGGTCAGAACGGCGATCGCCCGACCCTCTCCCATCTTGGTGGGATCAATGGTAGCCGCTTGCGCCATGGTCCTGGATCTGAAGCTGGCTGAAGGAAAGAGGCCTTGAGTGTAAAAATCCCTGCTGCACTGTGGAGCCTCTGTCCTTTAACCCAGCCTGCCTGCTATGGAAAGTAATACCAGTTGCAAAAGTGCACAGCTTAACTATCTTCTTGGCAGACGTCGAGACACACATAGTTGCATAAACGTATTTAGACGCACGCACACACACACACACACACACACACAGACACACACAAACACACACACACACACACACACACACACACACACACACACACACACACACACACACACACACACAGTGCCTATTAAAAGTATTCCACACCCCTTATCTACCACCCTCTTTGTCATTTTTCCAACAAATCACAGTGGATATCATTCGGCTTTCTTTTACACATATTTTCTTTAAAATCAATATGAACAAATACAAAATACAAATATCTGGCAACTGATCTAATTTAAGATCAAATTTAATACACTAAGTCATAGATTTTATTGGATTAGGAACAAGCATATCTCCTGCCTTAGGGTACTCTTTCTGACACTGGCCACTGTAGAGCAATAATACTGTTGTTTTTTTCTCTGTTTAGAGAAGCTCTGCGTTTGGTGACTTTGTCTTGCTGTAAAATGAATCCTCCTGGTTGAACTTTTCATGCAGACTGCAGCAGGTTTTCCTCCTGGATTTCTATGACTTTTGCAACATTCTTTAAAGGCAATTTAAAACTTGTGCCACATCTATTTTTTTTCAAACAAAATGTTTTCTCTGAGAGATGCCAAGGAATTTTTGTATATTTAGCATGATTGTTTCTTTCTGATAACCTTATCTCAGGTTTGTTAGAAATGTTTCTTTGTCTTCATTCTTTGTCAGAAATAATCAGCTGTTGTAGTTTTTAGATTGTTAGAACACTTGTCATACGCTGATTGCACCTCCATTCAGAGGCACTTATTGGTGGTGTTGTCTTGACTATATGTATGCATGTGTGTGGTGGAGCCCCTTTCTCCAATTTCAGATGTGTCTCAGTGAAGGGGGCAGATGCTTATGCAATTCCTTTTACGTAGTACCTGCACTTCTTTAGTTCCATTTCTGATCTGTTGTATGTATGTGTGTTGGAATGTATTGTTTTTTATGTATTTTATACACCTAGACTCTAAACAAATTGCCCAAGTTGGGACAAATAAACTATACTTGACTTGACATTTGTTGTTTTTTTAACATCAACATTGTTTTTTTGTTGAGTGGCATCAAAAAGTTCAGTTTAAGTGCAACTTGCAGGTCATTTATTTTTACTAAATGTATACTTAAGATTTGAAAAGTTAATGCATTATTTAAATGTTTCATATATCAAGCATAAGGGCAAACATTTAGAGGGGAAAGTAGCTATTTTGAGCTTTGTTAAATGTTTTACATCAAACACTCCATAGTACAAACAAAAGGGATGCACTTGACTTCTCAGCTCAACATGCAGTAATAGGTGATATTTGATATTTTAACAGTTATGATTGTGTGAGTTGGTATTTTTTCAGCAGTCCTACATTGCATTTTGCCAGTTTTCATCACAGTGATGAAGTGTTACTGTATCTTACTATCTGCTGACACAGCAAGTGCAGGTACAAATCAAACAAATATACACTTATGTAGAACCTGATAATGTAATAAATTCCCGATAATGTAATAAAAATCCGGGAATTTACTACATTATCAGGTTCTACAACTTGCATTTTACCACCATCAAAAATTACATTATGGTGAGGTGTCTTAGGTCTTCATCCACACTGCTACTCTACATACACTCTACATATTCAAACTGATAGTGAAAGTCCTTTATATGCAGTGCAGCTTACCATCATCCCCCAGTGGATCGGAGCTTGAGGTCGTCTTGCTTTCACATTGAGATGCTGAGAGGTCATCACGACCTGAGGAAGAAGAATAACACATTACCAAGAACGTGATCCAGACACAACTGTTCTGTCTATATATATCTGGCTTTGCTGTGATATTACAGAAAACCTCTCCAGAGTAATAGGCAGCAACTCACTCACATGATAGAACTTTTCTACAAAAGACACCACGCTCAATCATTATTTCTCAGCATTTTCCCTAATTTCAACCATTTGTAGTCACCGTGTAGAATCCTCTATCTGTACATGGCAGGTTTGTTTACTCCCACTGGCCTTATCATGTGTTTTTGCTAAGAGCTGCAGCTGATAGGCTGGTTACTGAAGAATGCATACTGAGGAAAAAGCCCATAAATATATCTTGAACATCTTCCTTTATTAAAGCAAAGAAACAAATAGTCTCTTCTGAATTCAGCAAGTCATATACAGTATGTCTAGCTCAATAAAGATTTAAGTTATATTTCTCACTATAAGATGAAATAGGTTGCACACAAACAAGACCTCTGGGTATTAAAAATGGATGGCTTCCACTCACAAAGCCTATAATTCACAAGACCAATTGCATTTGTTTGTAATTTCTTACTGTTAACAATTTCTGTATGAATGGAAATTCAACCCCCATGACACAACTGTCTGTTACTTTCCCTTTTTAATTGACTCCTCTGCCACTAGCAGACACATTATATCCTGTTTGTCCGCTATTCATGTTTGGAATTATAAATCAGATGAGTAATTAGATACAGAAGGGTATTACACCTCCATGTGGGTAGGGGTTTGTGTGTTTGTCTTGAGGGTTTTGTGACCATTAAAGTATTTGTTCAATCACTGCCAATGATTTAATTTAAGCACCAACACTGTTGAAATAATTGCTTTATATTTTGTCTCCACCAAGTACTGTATATTATAAGAGAAGCATCTGAAGCTCAATAAAAAATGCTGTTAAATAGATTTTTTTTAAAAAGCACATAATCACTAATTGATAGTATAAATTGATTAAAAATGTAAAAAAACAAAAATAATCAGTGTGGTTTTGTGAGAGTGGGAGGCCTGTGTGTTGCAAGCAGCTTACTGGAGTTGTCTTTAAATAGATGCAGACACAGTGCTGCTATCTATAAAACACACAGGAACCCCTCCCCCCTTTTTACCGCCATTACTGTAAAACTGCAGAGTCATACCTCCAACTGAACATATTCATGACGTAGTAAATTACAGTTTGCCTTAAAAAAAAAGACTTGGTAAAAGTTTGCTCAGGGAAATGCACTTTGTGAACTATAGGCCTCTATCACACTAACACTCAAATCTAATAAGTGCACAGACTGAAATGACCCATCACAAACATACAAATATCAACACTGTCTTCATACCTTGACCTTTCTTTCTAAGCCAGAACAGTAGACAGGCCAGCAGCGTGACAGAGAGGAACCATGGAACAGAAAGGACGTCTGGGTACCACATCCTCACAACGCCTCGCTTCTTCAGAAACCATCCTACATCTGATCTGTATTAATAGCTTTGATACTTCATTGTGGAGTGATGACCTTTATCGCTAAAGCTTGGCGGGGTCACAGATACAATCCACCAGTGTCTTATAATCAGAGGCAGCAGGAATACAAGTTATAGAACATACTATTGTGTAATTTTACAGTATAATAAGATTTGGGCTCAAAGGGACAGTTCAGTTTTATTGAAGTGGGGATGTATCAGGTACTTATTCATAGGCAGTGTATCACCTACAGTAGATGGCATCCGCACACTTCCAGTTTGGAGAAGCAGACATAAGTCGCGAAAAACTGCCCAAAATTTTGCATTGAAGTGAATGGGACCGCTGAAAAAAAATGTGCGAAAAAGAACAATAATTGGAGATTTTCAAATGTCTACTTCTCCAGCATAATTTCACCAAGAAACTCCATTTAAACTTTAAACAGTAGACACAAGTCTCGGTGTAATAATCCATGTTTCAATAGGTCATATATTTTTTTATCAATCCCTGTTCAATGACCATGATCATTTTTAGAGAAATTCTGAGATTATAATTGGTGTGTATTGCATGGAATGTTTGCGTCACAGTGTGTGACATCATCGCCAGAGTGTAGAGGGAGAGAAAAAATGGTCAAAAAATAAATTTGAAAACTGCGCTCCAGGCCACAAATTCCACTCTACAGAAATAATTTATACATAGAAACGTAGGAAAATTTGTCTTCTCATCTTCTCACTCACAATCCTCTGGTAAAGCTGTCAGAGTTATAGTTTGGGCGTAGGACTCACAGATGCGCCACCAACAGCCACGAACAGCCCCATTGGCTCCCATATTAAAAACGCAGGAAGATTTCTGTAGAAAAGCACATTTAACAGCTATTTCTTCATTTTTCTAAACAAAAAAAACAAACATATGTAGCTGTTCAGGAAGAACTCAGGACGCTCAAAGTGAAGTCGGATCAATGATAGGTATTATGGTTTTGCCAAAAATGCTTGCTGTTACAGGCCAGAAATTCAAGTCTGTCACTGTGCCAGAAGATTCCACAGCTGTTAATTTCCGTTGATTGCTCTGCTCTGATTGGTCAACCGCAAAGCCTTTGATGCTTTGATGTGATTACAGTTACAGATACACGCACACACACACACACACACACACACACACACATGCGCACAAACACACATTTTGAGGTTAAAGGGCATAGGTTGCTGTATAAATAAATACTTGAAAAGGAACGCTTGTTGTTGGTCTGCTCCTTGTATATAATATAGTATCATAACATTACTAGTATTAATTGTCTGAAATCTCTGAAGAATCTCATCATAGTGTACACACACCGGCAGTAGCCCCCGTGGCCCTTTCAGAATTTCCCCAGAGGAAATTTTCTAGTTATTATTATTTTCTAAATAATAAAAGAGCTCCCAAAGATTACGTTTTTATTTTATTTTGTGAATGTCTTCAGATACATTTAACATGACAGTGTACATGGAGCTGTGGTATGACGTACTGTCACATGGGGTCAGTGTTATTTAAATCACTGCTGATGCTTGCAGCCACTCAATGAGCTATGCAGCAATGTGAGCATGACACTGAAGTGCCTCTCTCATGCCAGAGCACTTGATTACAACACAGGAGCACAGGCAGCCTGACAATGTGTAAGCATGCACACACACACATCATACACACATCTTTATACTAATTCTATTTTTGAGGACTGTCATTGGCATAATGCATGCACAAGGCCCTAATCTTAGCCATTGTTACAATTTACAAAAACATTGCACAAACGATACCTAATTCCAATCTTAACCCTCGATTTAACCCATTTACAAAATTGAGACCTGGACAAAGTGTCCTTACTCACCAGGCCTATAGAGTTCAAACTGGTCCTCACAGAGATAGAAGTAGCAAACACATGAGTGGTGGAAGAAGTACTCAGATCCTTTACTTAAGTATAAGTCGATATATACTTTGTGCAGGTCCCACTCAGTCAGGGCTAGTACTACTACCACACTGTCAAAATACTGCACTACAAAAAGTTTAAGTAAGTCCTGCATCCAAAACCTAAATTAAGCAAAATGTACTTAAAGTAGTCATTGTGCAGTACAATATTTCCTCAGTGTTTCATTATTATATATGACATTTCTGGATTCATATTACTGCTGCATTCATGTGTATGTTGCATTTTACTGCTGTAGATGTTGAAGGTTGTGCTAATTTTAACACTTTCAACACTGTTGGGTGGTTTAATCTACAGCAATGCATCATATTTTATAATAGCATCATGTTTGTGGAGTTGAGAAAACCAAGTAACTTTAAAACAGCCCTATTTTCAGCTTTGTGATGCAATTTTCTCAACACATAAAGGAACACTTCATCCTTCAATTTATCATAAACATTAAAAATCAACACATCTGGAGATAAAGAGCTTTCACTCGACAGGAGAGAGTTAAAAAAAGATGTCAGAAAAATGTAAAAAGTATAGATTTTCTGTTGAGATATAAAGTTGCATAAAAACCAAATACTCAAGTAAAGTACAAGTATCTTGAATTTGTACTAAAGTACAGTACTTGAGCACAATTCACCACTGCATACTCGACCAAGCACAGGCGTCATGATAGTTAAAAAGGCTTTAAATTAAATGGTTTGCTATTGACGTGATCCATCAGCTCTCGTCCTCTGTGAAGGTCATGCCTCTGATTTAACACCACACATTCCCACCAGCAAAATGACGTCAACAGCCGATACATCACTGTGGACAAAAGGCAGCTTTCATAAACACACGTCTCCGGTGGTGTTTGTTTGTGCAGCATCTTTCCAATACTGCGCGCCCCTGGTGGGTTGAGCGACATGCAGCCCTCTCTTGAGGCAAACCCCGATCAATAGCACCATTTCCAGGTAATCCCCCCTCCTGTCTACCCGGACAGTATTAACACTGGCACAGCCTGTAATAAACCATATGGATCAATAAAACACCGGTTCAACACAAAACACTTCCTCCTCAGCTAATGCAGTGAAATGTGGACTGGATATTGTTACAGTCTGACCCCGCGACATGTCCAATTATGTGAAACATACAGTAAGTAATTAGATCATGCTGTGTGAAAGGGAATGTTAGATAATGACTTGAATCATGGCAACACAGGTCTCAATGACCGCAAGTAGGTTTCCAAATGGGTACATGTAAATCAAATTTGCATAAAGAAACTACTCTGACATTTAGAAAAACAAAGCTTCATATTCAACATTACATTATTAAATTATTTTCTAATACGTTCTTTCTTTTCTTTCTCACGCTCTCTCCCTTGTCTTTTTATTTTAACCTACTGAATATAACACTCTGTTGCAACTTTTATTCACTTGTTGCTTAATTATCCATTTATACTTTGGTCCATATATTGACATATGGTACGGTCAAATTCTGTAGATTATTTAGTATCTTGATTCAGTCCAGGATATTTGTCTTAGAGCTGAATTAGTATATTAATTAATTCATCAGAAATTATATATTTTTCTGGTTTAACTTAGCCTGGGTATACCCAGACTGCCTTGCGCGTTCGATTTAATTTCGAACTGCCAAGGGGTCTGGAAACTAGAGGGAGATCTTAGCCCTGTTTTAGGGATCCAATCACAGAGCGGGGAGGGACGGCAAGACGATGACGCGTACTACCCGGCAGACGGAAGCTTGTAGTTTTCTTACGGATCCTGCGGGCAGACGCGAAACTCTCTTTAGCTGTAGATGGTGTTTTAAATAGTTTAGAGCGAGAGTTGAAAGGCGAAAGGTCTCTCGGCGGCTCCGCTGTCCCCCGACTCGTAGCGAGATCACCGGCGTCACAGTACCGGGGCTAAAAGCGGTAGCGCTACGCTACCATTACGCCGTTAGCGGTAGCTATTAGCCACGCAATTGTAACGCCGGTGATCTCGCTACCAGCCGGGGGACAGCGGGGCCGCCGAGAGACCCGCAGCAGCTTGTTTATTGCCCATAAAATCAGTGGATGTGTGTGGCTGAATGACATGAGGGGGAATAAGGCGTGAAAATAAATAATCTTGCAGAAAGCAGGAACTGGAGAAGCAAAGCAGCAAGCAACACTCTCTCACAGACACACACACAACAAACATCCATTTCTGTTGCTCTACTACGTCATCTGGTATAACTGATCTGATTGGCTAAGAGCTACCTACAGACGATTTTGATAGACATTCTAAGCGCCCAATAAACGGCTCCGGAGGATCGTAAACCACACCTCCTCTACGGAGAAATACATTACTCGTTGCCAGACTAGCCCTCATTTGAGAATAGTCTGGTGTTAGCCAGGCTAGGTTTAACTGCAATTATTAAAGCAAAAAACTTACGGTCAAGTTAATATCTTTAAACAAACATGTATATGTATTCGTCAGCATGGACTTAATTGACCGTATAAACAATAAATGCATTAATCAGTAAAATAAATGTCAGAATAATCCATAAAAAATATATAGTTCTATCTACGGTGAACTCAATGGAAATGTTTTTTGGGATTGGCTAATCTGACCGTTTGGCTGAAAAGTGAGTTTTTCTTATTGTATGATATCATATCCTGCCTGTCATATCTATGCATTTGCACACATGGAACTACTGTTTATGCTCATCTTAATTTATTAATTATAAAACTAATGTTAGTGTTTTTCCTAATCCCAATTTTGACGTTTGATAAAAGTGTAAAGTATAAAAAAAAGTTGTACTGTTAGATACCTGCCAAAATGATGTTTCTGCCAGATCATTTTTCCTTATCATCCTAAAAATAAAAGAAAATTGATATGGACAAAAAAGCATAATTTGAAAACAAGCCTGTACTGACTTGCATGGTACTAAAAGTGGTGTTAAAAATAACCAGAGTCTTTTTAATGTCACCACTTTGCTCTACATGAGTTCAGATTCTGACTTCAGCTCTCAGTCAGCCAACAGGTGGCAGCAGCATCTGATCTTTCTCATCTCTGTGTTTATCGGGTCTGGAGAAGCACATGCAAAGCCCTGGCCTAATAAATCATGCACTGAAAGTGTCAGTGCAAATTTTGTTAGATTTTATTGCAGTTTAATCATCTCAATGAATGTTTTAATAGGCTGATATTTCAGAGAGCGAATGGCAATGCAGTGATAAATTGT
Organism: Centropristis striata; assembly: GCF_030273125.1. Taxonomy (NCBI): domain Eukaryota; kingdom Metazoa; phylum Chordata; class Actinopteri; order Perciformes; family Serranidae; genus Centropristis; species Centropristis striata. Next base: position 9,698,048 of record NC_081519.1, on the reverse strand, counting down.
GTGGGGTGAGTCGCCCCCCCCCCTTGCCTTACCTCTCCCCTCTTTCGCCTTTACGCTGCAGAGAATCACTAATGTAGACCTGCACAGCTATTTGTCCACTTATTGGTGCAGGGGAGTATTGTGTTATATAATTAGATTATTCATATTCATTTTAAAACAAACAGACTAATCTGTAATTGGCGAGCAGGGCAATAAGTGCTGCTTTTTCTTACTGATACTGCTCCAACTTTCCCCCCTTTTTTTGCATTTAAAGTCTGCATTTTCTTATTGTTTTGCCTTCCAAATGCCTTTTTATGAATTCATCAGGTTGGACCACCGTGCTCCACCTTACTCACAGGCCTCCCACACCATTTAACATGTCTTTGCCCCTCCTCCTCTCTCTGAGGATTGCTCCTTTTCTCCATTTGTCATCCCCCTATCCCTCTTTCCCATTATGTACATATCTTAATCGCCCCATTTTCCTCCTCTGCTTGATTCCATCCATTCCCTGTTTTATCTTTTTTCTTCTTTGACCTTCAGTCCCCTGGCTTCATTACTCTCCCCCAATTTCTGTCCCTGTTTTCCTGAAGGTGGTAAAGGCATGCAAAATCAACATGGCGGTGACATTTTGGGCACCAATCCTCCCCCCTCTGGCTTTGTCTCATATATACTGTTGTCCTCTGCCAGCGTGGATGTATGATGTGTGGTATGACTCTTCTAATAAGGACATGGATGAGAGAATGGAGGAGGCTGGGGGCTGTAATTAAAGACCGAAGGGTCTCTGTGAATAAGTAGGGAGGGAGGGGAGGTAAAACGGTGGCTATCTGCTGCTGGAACAATAAATCAACCTGCCCCTTTAGCCGCCCTCAACACAATATCACGATACAACATTCAGCCCCCCTCTTTGCAAAAGCAATTCCGTCATGTCTTGTTAGCTCATTCGTCTTCATCAGCACCAGTGGGAGGTACACAGCCCCCCAACTCACCTCCAACCGCCCCCCCTCCCAATGCCAGGCGCCATTGATCAAAGCCGAACCAGCCTGTGCATCAGCATGGGCATGGGTGTCATATCATTCACACACACACACACACACACACACACACACACACGCACAGTGGTGTGCAACAGCTGAAGTGGCAACAACAGTTAAACTAATCTTAACTTGGCCGCGCAGATCCGGGTCGCACAGTAATGTTATTAATGAACGCATGGTTAACACACACATCGCGCTAATGGCATTCAGGGCCAATTAAGGGATGACTAATTAATGAGACATTTCCTATAAGGCTTATTGATATGTTAATTTGCAGTCATATAAATCACAGTCTTAATTGTACTGCCTTCAGATAATAAGATTTCCATTACCCATAATGATGAATTGTTAAGCCAGCTGAGTGGTTGATTCACGCAGAAACACTGTTGTTGGTGTTGTTCTTTTTTTGTTCAGTTTTTGTTGTTGTTGAGGAAACGGATCTACATATATATATATATATATATATATATATATGACTATGCTGAAAACATTTTAACAGGACTTAACAAAATAAATATATATAGCGATACATTTATAAAATTTTGATCTTATGTTATTGTTTTCAGTGTTTTATTATTTGTTCAAATAAATGCAAAGCTAAAACTATACTGAAATATAAGTACACTTCTGCATTTCCCTTCACATTTATCCACACAAATGTGATAATAGCTTTAGAGTTTTTAATTAGTTTTAATAAACTTTTAGTTATGTTTTGTTGTCAGAGTGTGTTTGCTAGTTACAGTTAAATTTTGTCAGTGTCTAGTTCGCTCAGTTTCTGTGGTTTAAATCCATGCTCAATATATTATTATTATTATTATTATTATTATTATTATATGTTATAGCTAAAACAACGAAAACAGAAATGTATTTAATTTGGTTTTTATTTTTTAATCAGGCAATATCATTTTAGTTTAGTTTTAGTAAAGGATATCATTTTTTTTTATTTGCAGTTTACAAAACAATCATTTTAACTGATTATTGAACTGAAACTCTGATTCACACCATGGTGGTTCCCAGTGTGAACAGTGTATTCCTGCCACTCAGATTTGGTGTTTTGTGCACCTCCACAGTAGCGGTTCAAAGAGGGGAGGGCATTGTTTTTCCTGCCCTCATTTCCCAGATGATCCGGGGACCCAAACTGGGAACTTTCCCATTACCTGTTTGTATCTTTAATCTCTTTGGGGTTTTCGACTTGAATATTTTTTCATTGCTTATAAAGAAAACACCAATATTTTTCTCATACTGTCTGTCTGAATATACCTTTATTCACCCTCTTTCTGAAACACTGTTGTAGAGTGTTTATCCTGAAAAAGCCCAGATTGCTCTGATCGGTCAGTGTTTCCGGGTCTTCTGCATTCGCATGATCAGTATCTCTGCACCGTCATTGCAGGCAGTCAATGACTGTAACGGCAGTCTCAATATATTGACTGTAGTTTAGTTGTTTTAGAGTCCTGGTGGCTCGTTCAAAGGCACAGTTTCTCAATACTGGCTGTGTGCATTTCTCTGTGGATTGAGCATTTTGATACTTTCACGGTATTTATATAGCACCTAGACCTTCTTTATGATTTAAAAAAAGACACAGAAAGCTCACTTTTTACAATGAAGGACCTTTAATTGAGATGTTAAATGCAGGGCACTGACTTGTTATACAGTTTTTAAACATTGTGCTATTTATACTCCCTTTAGTCTAGTTTAAATGCTTAATTTGAATCCAATCTACATTTTCAAGCTGTAATGCTGCACTGGAGAAATACTGTAATAAGGTTGGGATTTTTCCCCCTGCATTACATGACGGGGTCACACAGTTCAGCCATTAATTTCCCCACACAGCTGTAGAATATGGCTCGAGTTACATCCTGGCTGCCATAAAAAGAGGGGTTTGATCTGAATGCCATGTCATTAGCGGTTTGGTGGCAATGGAGAATAATAATGCAGATAAACAATGGAGGTGTCTGCTCCCACACAACAAAGAGAGGCGAGCTGAGAAATCGTTGCTGCTTTGCTCTTTTGCCACCAGCTACAAAACATTAATTCAAACGTCTGTAAAGGTTTGTCTTTACTTGATAACACAACACAGGAGACATGTTTAAAAGAATGGAGCTCAATCTCACCTGACTGATCATCAAAGCAAATTAAATGAAATCAAACTATATTGATATAGTGCTTTTCATACATATAAATGTAACACAAAGTGCTTTACAAAAAATAAGAATAAAAACAGACAATAAAAATGACAAAACCCACACGTCACATCCCCACATACACATCTGTACGTACACATACAAATACATGCACGCACATAGACACGTACGCACACAAACACACACTCAGATTCGCACACAGCACATATTGATTGACAGTGTAGAGACATGGAGACATGGCCAGGCACCGAGGATCCAGATGAGGAAAAAGCAACCTGTGGGATCCTCCACACTGAGAGGTGGCAGAGCCCACAGCCGCCACAGAGACCACCAGGACCCGGGTAGACCGGGGCGGACTCCAAGACCACATCCCCACGGGCAGATCGAACACACCTCAGTGCGGAGGCCCCCACGAGGGAACACTGGAGTTAAAAACTAAAAGACTAAAATACAACAGGACAGGATAAAAACTAAAAGACAACAGGAAAGAAAATACAAATGATGTGATGAACAACTAACTAACTAAATAGATAACTAAATAGGTGAGTAAATAAATAAATAGTAAAATAAATAGTAAAGTAATCAGTTAAAAGCTAGACCAAACAGGTGAGTCTTGAGCCTCCTTTTAAAAACATCAGTCTCTGTGGTCCTGATGCCCTCTGGCAGGCTGTTCCATAGGCGCGGGCCATAATGGCTGAATGCTGCCTCCCCGTAGGTTTTAGTTTTAACTCTTGGAATAATTAAAAGGCCGGTGCCAGAGGACCTCAGGACCCGCGAGGGTTGATATGATAAGAGCATATCAGATAGATAAGATGGCCCAAGACCATTAAGACATTTAAAAAATAATAAAAGAAATCATTAGGATATTACTCCAACGAGCCTGATTTATTGGGTAGATATTTTACATGACAATGCTTTTATATGAAATATATATAAGTAATGGAATAATGGAAATAATTTGATTCTTTTTACAGAATATTTAATGCGACTGAATCCCTACGAGCCCTGCTATCATCTTTTTAAGATTTTACTTTGAACAGCTCTGACATTAAAGAAGCTTATTATTGATGAGTGTAAACACAAACACACGCACAAACATAGCGACTGTCTATCAATGCTTCACCCTGTCACAACGCAGCCCAGACAATTGATTGACAGCTGTCAATCCAGCTGATGTGAGCTGACTGAGGGGGTCAGTCATGGTACCAGGGGGCCGTCTGTGTCGTCAGAGAGGGACGGGGTGGGAGGGGGATAGAAATAGACAAGGTCTGCCGTGGTCCACTGGGCTCTCCTCTGCCCCACCCTGGAGGGACAGGCTGGTCGGGGGGGAGGTGGGGGGAGAGAGAGACAGAAACACACAGAGAGACAGAATGAGAGAGAATAAGAAGGCCTCTGGGTTTGTAAATGTTTGACCGTCACAGATATAGATATGCATGAATGTAGGCACATGACACATGCACTCGACTCAGCTTGGCATAAGAAAAGTCAGCCTTAAATGTCTCTAAAAATATCTGTCTGTCCATTAGTCTGATGGACGGAGGATGATAGGAAGAGACAAATACATTAAGTAATAACTTAGGAGGGGAATGCACCTCACGTCCCTGCTCTTGCCAGCCGGATACAAACGAGTAAAAGAAAAGGAGAGAAATGAAAGGAGACGAGAGAAAAAGCTAAATGGCTGGAGGGAGGCATGCTGTGCTTTTAAAAAAAATAAAATAAGACTGTATATTTTGGTCACCGTCTCTGCGGAGGCGAGGGAAAGAGAGACAAGAGAGGAGAGAGGGTTTATAAAGCAGCGGGAGAAAGTGTCAAAAACAGACAGCTACATAGACAAAAGCAGGATGCTGAAAGTATTCACCTTTTAAGGGTAAGAAGTGGGGAGGAAAAAAGCAGACAGACAGTCAGAGAAAAGACCGCTGGTGTTGACAGAGACTATTAACAGTCGGATGGTACACTGAAAGACTCAAAGCAGAAATGGAAGGATCAGGCTGTATTCACAATGAAGATGGAGAGCGACAAAGAGGAGCTCGAGTGCGAAGAGAAGGGAGGAAATGTAATGGAGGAGAGGTAGCCAAGCTGTCAGTGGTCTCTGGTCCATGCTAACCAAACCCTCCAACATGGCTGCTGGTCACGCACACACACAAATACACACAGAGATTCATTCCTCTTGCAGACTGTCTGATCCTCTCTCCTCAGGGAGGTGTTAGTCTGGAGGAATCTAAGGGGCTTCGTTTGGACACCAAAGTGAGGGGAGTAATAATTCTCTCGCCCTCTCCTCCCCCAACCACTCAACATAGACACACCCTTCTAGCCAAAACACACACACTTTCAATCACACCAAGCCACCAACAGGCAGAGGTGACTGCTACATTCAATACAGCACAGGTGAGTGTGTAGCAGTGAGTGTTGTCATCCTGGTGGTCAGCTCTCGTATCAGATCCAGCCCAAATCCCTCTGCTCTTCACAGTAACACAGAGCTGACAACACTGCTGTGAGCAGGAAGGCTGCTAGAAAAGGACAAAATTAGAGGTCAGTTACAGAACAGGTTTAAAAGTATTGATTTTTTTAAAGGAAAGGTTGGTACATGGCAACTGGGAGACTCGACACCCAAGTTGGGGTGTTGTTTATACCACAAAACTTAGTGGAGAAAAGAAATTGAACTCATCTAACCAGAATGAATTCATGTGTCATGTGACAAGTGTTTGGAGGTGGTGTGATTCAATGACTACCTGCACTGGTGTTGTGAGTTTGTAGATTGGCTTTTTTTTTTCAAATGTATAAGTATATTTGTTTATTTAGAAGGATCCCCATTAGCTTGACTAAAGTGGAGCTACTTTTAGTGGGGTCCACATTTAAAACATACATAAATAAAATTAAAAATATATATTCACATAAAATGACAAGTATATTCATTCCAATCGTGGCATACTGCATCATAGATTACCACCATAAATTAGCTAAAGTAAAAAAGTTATCATATCAGGAGTATTTACATCATACAATGTCGTACAGTGTCATACATACATCATACAGTATTTATTTAGTTGCAAACATCCCTATAAAAGTGTCACATTTCCGATAACACATGCTTCAACTAAACTTTTTTATTTCCTTTTTTAACACATCTTTCCTTGTAATGTTTTTAATTTCTGTATTGAGATGGTTCCATGACTTCATGGCTCTGTATTTCACAGTGCGATTAAGGAAATTTGTGTGAGTTCGAAGTAGTAAGAACTGGCCCTTATTTACTTGTCGAGTGGCATATCTGTGTGAGGACAAATTCATATTTAATTGGCTATACTGCTCAAATGGAGTTTTGGATTGTAAAAGGCTTCATGTAGACAGATAAAGTGAAGCAGCTAGCCTTTCTTTGACTTTAAAGCCTGATTTCCACCGGGCGTGTTACTGCAGCGTCACGTCAGCGTTGCGTATGCCATTGCAAATAGGTAACACTCTAATCAATGAGAGCATTTCCACCGGGCGCGTAGCGTCACGTTACAGCAGCGTCACGTCTACGCGAGCATTAGGTAGGATTTCTATTTCTCCGCGAGACGCTGCCAAATCGTGTGAATCTCAACAGAGCAGATCGCACCAGACAGGAAGTCCGACTCAGAATCAGCGTAAAACACTTCCGCCCCTTTCAAAATAAAACACAATACGCAGTTCATGCAGCCTAAAACTACTTCACATCAACATTATGTTATGACCGGGGCACCAGATCAGCAATCAATCAATCAAAGGGTCTCAGAGGATCGGCGACACGGACGACAAGAGACTGATTGTTGAAGTGGAACATCATACAATCATTTATGACATAACATATTGTTTTTATAAGGATAGATGGTCAGATTAACAGATCTTTCACCTCAGAGAAGCAAAGTAAGTTGTTTTTTGTTGTTGTTGTTTACTTTATACACACAGTTTATCCAAAGACTGTATAAATAGTTTAAAGTTTATCACGGGATCTTGCGGTCTCCCGTATGGTCAGGATTATCGCGTGATCTCGTTATCTCACGTGTATACGGCCGGCTCGCTAAGCTGACGTGCTGCTGCTGTAACGCGTCCGGTGGAAATCCCCAGTTAGCCAGTGAATACTAGCATGCATACTCGGTGTACTTGTTCTATATGGACATTGTAGAGCAAGGCGTGCAGCCTTGTTTTGTGCTAGTTGTAATTTGCCCAGGTCCTTCCTTGTGACATTTGCCCATACTATCTGGCAATAATCTATGCTGTGACAGAACAAGAGAAGAAGCCACCAGTTTCCTTAAGTCAGGTGTGAGATGATTACTACAGCGTCTGACTGCGGCTAGTGCTCTGCCCATTTTGCTGACAACTTTGTCAATGTGCCTTGACCAGGAGAGTTTGTTGTCAAGGGTGATACCAAATAACTTGGTTTCTTCAACCTAAAGTTCCCTCAATGCATAGTCTGAGCTCTGGCTCTGCCTTAAGAGAGTGGTTTGACCCAAAGATAATGCTTTTTTGATTTTGGCTATGTTAAGTACCATCATCATGTAAGCAGCTTCCCTGTGGGAGTCCACTGTCCACAAGCATACTGTCCGAATGACTTCCATTGAAGAACACTCTCTGGGATCTGTTCACAAGATAGCTTTCCATCCAGGTAGCTGCAGAATGTTTAAAGCCATAACACCGCTGTTTTTTTAGTTTTTGTTCCAACAGAACTGCTCCACATATCATTTTGTTGTCTCTATACCAGTCATTTGACATTTGAGTCATAGCTGTGCACGTGAAATGTCCTTTTCTGTAAGCATGCTCATACTTGGTTAACAAATTATTCACTGAGAAATATTCTTAAATTTGGTCGAATACTGCTTTCTCTAGAATTTTACTCAGTGCTGGTAGCAAGCTGATTGGACGACTGTTCGGGCCACACAATGATTTTTTCTTATCTTTAGGCAAAGGAATAATTTTTGCTTCTTTCCAGGCCCGGGGAAATATGGCTTATTTCAGGCTGGTGTTCACTATATGACAAACTGGCTCTGCAACATAATCTACAGCCATTCTAATCAGTTTACTATATATCCCATCCATACCTGGTTGTTTGTCACCACATAGTTTTATCAGCTGAGCCACTGTTTGCAGTTATTTCAGTGAACTCAAACTGGCAAGGTTTGTCCTCCATATAATCTTGAATGTAGGCGATGGATGGACATTTGTCAGTACTCTGTGATGATTCTTTCCTCAGTTTGTCTACCTTACTTCTGAAGAATTTATTCTGTCTTGATTGCATGGTGATGTGGTGGTTCAGTTTTACATGTGATCTAGAGTTTAGATTCTATCTTATCATTAAATCTTTTTTTGCTGCTGTGATAGTTTGAATTCCTGGATGTATCTCTCAAACACATTCCTGATAGATATTGTTAGAAATAATGATATCTTTTGTTAGCTTTTAGGAAACAAAATGTATTTTTTATGGCTCAAATTCACCTCACGCAGTATTTTTTACCTTATGTCTCCCCCTCTGTGCCCCCTTGGGAGGCTTTCGGCTTTCTTGTTTGGCTTTGTCCTATGAAATGTCCGTGTCTATAACAGACCATATCCTGTAACAGTAAAAAAATTCCGTCCGGAACGATGAGTTAAATTACAGAACAGCACAATGAATATTTCATTCCCCACCTCACCCTGTAATGTTAATTCTGTCTGCATGGGGCTAAAGACAACACAGTATACAGACACCTTCACTTTTTAAAGACATTTTGTTATGTCAGATATTGCAGTATTTTTCTTTTTAATAAATGTGCAAACGTTTCTAAACTCCTGTTTTCATTAAGGGATTGAGCGTATTGATGAAGGAAAAAAAATCATTGTAAATGATTTTAGCACAAGGCTTCAGCATTAAATTGGACAACAGTGAAAGGATCTGAATATGTTCTGAATGCACTGTATGTTTATGCATACCCAGCTGTGAAAACAGCTGTGGCTGTTGGGTGTGTCATTAGTTTTGCAGCCTCATGGTGGCACTTTAAGAAAAGTCAGGGAATCACTAAAGTCAGCAGGATTCAGCCTTAATGGACCATGCATGTCTGTACAAAATTTCATGACAAGCCATCTAACAGTTGTTGAGATATTTCAGTTTGGACTAAACTGCCCTACAAAGTCTAACTGTAGTAACAACACAAAAGGTAAAAGTTTTTTTAACGTGTTTCAACCGGCCAGCCAAATGGGTTATATGTAGATAAGTGATATGACACCTATTTCTACATGTATTGATGATGTAATTTTTATGCTAGAAAATCATGACGATTTATTTGACCTTGTAATGTAGTTACTGCACTCTGGTTTTGCATTGCTGAGTGCAATAACTACAATGTTGTTGACTTCTTTCAGCTTTTATATTTTGTTTTCAGTGAATAAACATTTTCAAATTGATTTTGTTAGAAGTGTATTTAAGTGTTTAGCAACTTTATTTCTTTCTCTCTAAGATTTGTGTATTTTAGACTTAATACTATAAAGAAATGTTATATTTTAGTCTTAATATCATTTTTATCTCACTTTTTTGCTAAATCACTATCAGACTATCAGACTGCGGTAAGTGAACTTACTGCAGACTGCTTTGGTTTTAAGTTGGATTTTGGAGTTTCTACAATTTTTATGTCATTATTTCTCAAAAATAAAGCAAAATTGAAATCTAAAACGTTGTCACAAGATAAAACAGACATCAAGGAGTTAATTTAGTTGGAATATTTCCATCCAAAAAAACAACGAAATATCCACTCACAGTAATGAGATACAATGGAATCAACAGAAAAGAAAGCTTGTCATGATCACAGGAGCTTCCTATGATTACAATCTATTATTTGCATGTTCTCTATTTAGGCCCATGAAAACTAACCTAATTCACACTCTAAACTAAACTACTTTTTAATCATGTGAACATAGACTCTTATAGGATATTTCCTCTACAGTTACATTTATGTTACTCAAAGTCTGGAGCTTGAGCTATTTTCAATGCCTCAAAACAATGCTGGAGATTGCAAAAACAACTGAAAATAAAATGTTGGTATCAGGGTATCAGAGACCTGCATCAAATTCATTCAACACAGGAGTCTAAGGCCTTTTTTTGGACTGACAGCCCAAAACTGCTTTTTGACATATTGAGATTGTATTCAGATTGCTTTTAGAAAGTCTGGACAGCCAAAATTCAAATGACATCCAATGATAATAGCATGGAACGTTGTAATGTATAGCCTACTCCATCTCTAAATTTGTCTACTGCTTCTATAGACCATATAAAATATGGACGTAGTCTCTGTGATGTGACCATATGTTTTGAAAAGTTCAAAGCTATCATGAACAGGGAATTTAGCTACAGATGCCAAAATCGTTTTTTGTACCAGGCTGTAAATATGTTTATTTCTGCTGTAAAGTTGGGCATTTTAGGAAGGTTGTGTCAACAAGGATTGACTCCCTTTGGAGCCAGCCTCCAGTGGCCAGACAAGAAACTGCAGCCTTTGGTACTTCTGTGTTGGCTTCACTTCTCAGCCCTCGAGGTGGCTGATGCGTGGGACAGAGGAGTTCATTTGTTTGCATTTGTTTGCAGGGCCAAATGATGAAGCTGCATTTAAAGGCTCCTGCGTCAGAGCGTGTAGCTGTGTAGCTACCTAGCTACGTTGTTACTGACACCAGCGTCGTTACCACAGCAACAATGCAGATGGGCCGATGTTGTCTGGACACGCATGATCAGATCACTTGGAAATAACAGTGTAGACAGTGTGTCTCAAAGATGTGATTTGAAGAAAACAAATCGGATTTGCTTGCAGTCTGAACATAGTCAAAGGGACTTCCACAAAATAAGTTCAAGAACAGAGTGGTCATTTAAAAACTGCCTTTTGTTATATTGTAAGTCAATAAAAAGGAAAATAGGAGCACAGTTGACACAGACATAGAAAAACAAGCTACAGGGTTGTGTCATGGGGGGAGAAAGGCGCTATTCGGAAAAGTGTGTGTGTGTATTTGGCCAGATCAATATCAAACAGTGCTGTGATACCACATTCAGCCTCGGGCCTATCAGAGAGAATGTCAACACTCTCTGGTGAGATGATCCTACCAACTATCTCCATCACACACACACACACGCACACACACACACACACACACACACACACGCACACACAGTCCCTGCGTCACCTTTTTCCCAATTCATTATTATCAAGCTCGCAGGGCCTCATTAGCAGCAGGCCAAACAATGCTGCTTCCACAAACATAACAAAACAAAACAAAACGCGCCACAACAGTAATTGCCTTCTTCCTCCATGTCTCCTCCTCAAAGCCTCCTTCTTCAGCTGACACCTGCTATGGAGCAGTTTAACGGGAAACAAGTCAACACACACACACACACCGACTAGACCCGCCTCTCTAGGACCACTCTTTATTTATTTACAATTTTGTTTTATCCTATCTTACCTTAGTCCTATGACCTTAAAACAATAAAAAACAAAACAAATCAATAATGTTCTTGAATACCAGTTTTTCTAGAGGACACTTTATACTCTTAACCTCCTACAGTCTGCTACATCATTCACCACTTATACATACTGCCTCCTCCCATTTGCTTCTCTTCCAATATCCATGAAATGTATACTGCAAGCTGTGGACTTTTTACAAAAAGAAGAAAAGAAGACAACAAAAAGAAGCTTAAAATGGACAAGATGAAACAGTATGCATTCGAGAAACAGTATGAGTATGAAAACATAAGGGAAAACAGCAAAAGAGGGATGAGAAAGAGAGAGACAGCAGGAGGAACAACAAAAATAGGTAAAATAGACAGAAGGGATGCTCCACTGCTTGGCTGACACACATGGGGTCTCTGCAGACTGAGAGGATGCGAGGAGAGGAAGGGGAAAGAGAGAAAGAGAGCTGTGTGGTGTGGTGAGCAGCATCCACCCCCCTCCTCCCTCACTTCAAGCCTCCACCTCCCTCCACCCCCACAGTGGAACTGTATGCTTGGCTTCTCCTGGTTTCTTTAGCATTCCTCCCCATCCTCTTCCAAAGCCTGGGAGAGGACCGAGGCAGACAGCAGGGCTTGTCATAGTCATAGGCCTAGGTCCAAGCAGTGTGTGTGTGTGTGTGTGTGTGTGTGTGTGTGTAGAAAGTGCATATGAACTTGTACTATGTATATGAACATGTTTAAACATTTGTATGTGTGCATTGTGTAATGTGTTTATTTCTTATTTCTTTATGCATGAAGGAAGATCTCGCTGCTTTTTCATAATTATTTGTCTGGATACGATTGCCAAATATTACAGATGGACACACCTCAACTACTTTCATGAAAATAAATAACTATAACCTAAACCAGCCCCTTCCAAACACACCAAAGCATAAATGGACATCAAATAGATATTTAACAGATATAGACATCCAGGTGTCACATGAGTCCTTTTGTTCCCTCTGTCGTGTTGTCAGGAAGATCGTGGGCAAGCTGTCAGTACACCAAGCAGTAATCTATGGACTTGAAAAGTCTTAAACGTTCATTATTTCTAATGGCAATGGAAAATTATCTCACTTCTCACTTAATTTATTACTTCAGTAAAGATTTTCAAAATGAGTTCATGGTCTCAATCACAAGTTTCAAGTCTTCTTCAGTACAGCATGATGTTCTTTTTGTAAATTACGGTCCCATTTAGAGTGAAATACACTGTAAAAAAAGATAAACAATAACTACTCAATAAAATTGAGGCAACAGATTTCAGGCAATATTATTAATTAAATCTAACTACATTACAAGTTCAGTTAATAACAACTTAACAGGAAGTGCCTGTCAATTGAAAACGGACCAAATCTATTGTGTTGGATTCATTCAAAATTCTCTTGATTTAGAATTACATACACATAAAGATTATATTTAATGTGATCAAAATAAGTACATTCTATCTCAAACATTTTTATCTTAAAGTTACTTAAACAACTGCCTCAAAATCAAGGACGCATTTACATAAAATGAAATGACTACAGAATAATTTATTACAGTGTAGACGATAAAGCAGGGCATGCTTGGGCACTACCACAGCACACTGTGTTTTCTTCTTAGAGCTTTGACCCTTTCACAGTGTGCTTTTAGTTCATGAAAGTTAATTACAACACTTTGGTCCCTCAAATTTCTTGTTTAGTGCTCAGTTGGACTAAAATATGGCTTTTGATTTTGACTGTTGAACGTGGGATTGTGTGATGTCAAGTACTGCAGCTCTATATCAGTAGGCCTATACAATCTCCTCTGTTTAAAACCATTATTAAGTAGGATACCATACAAACATGGCATATGTTTTCGTAAGAAATCATACGCACCTGTTCATAAGAATACTTTGATTTACAAATGACAGCAGACGGCAGACAAACAAACAATTATAAGTTTTTGATGAACCTTATGAACAACATATCTGCTTAATGTTCACTGACAAGATCACTCTTGCAGTACAAAATCCTCCTGTAGCAACAAACAGCATTACCGTTTTGTTAAGGAACAAAAGGCCCCATGTTAGGGTTATTGAAGTGGAAAAGTGGAAAAGTGATTTAAAGCACAAAACAAGAGTGTTTACTCTAACGGTAGGGTTGGTTTAAAAATGTAAACAAATGTGTGTATATGCCACTGGTGGTATTCAGCTCACTGACTTAATTAAGTACTAATACCACACTGTAAAATTACTCCACTACATGTAAAATTCCTGCATTCAAAACTTACTGAAGTAAAAGTACAAAAGTATCAGCCTCAAAATATATTAAAAGTATCAAAAATAAAACTACTCGTAATGCAGAATGGACCCACTCAGATTGTTTTATATATTCTAAACATATTATTAGATTATTTGTATTGATGCATTTATGTAACACAAAACCTCAAAATAACTAAAGTACAGTACTTGATTAAATGTACTTTCCACCACTGGTATATGCTTGTGAATGCTTGTTTATTCCATGTGTAGGTGTGTGTGTATGACTCAGCGTGCGTGAGCTGCCAGTGTGAATGAACAGGAGGTCTCTGCAGGCAGTATTGGCAGAAAGACCTCTGTGACTTGTGGAAGCTTAAACACTCACACCAGGGACTCGGGCTTGACGCACACATCCCTCTGCCAACTATCGTCTCTCCAATATCTATAAATTATTCACCAAGCCGCGATTGAAGGGACGGAGATCCTAATGAGAAAAATGTTGCAGGGAGACACTCAGCCCTGTCAGTGCGTGCCCGTGAGCGTGTGTAAAGTGTAAATAGACACCATGTCATTACATATGGAGAGGGTGTGTGCCTGAAACATACGTGTGTGCGGTGTGTGTACAGAGAAACTAATTAGCATCAGTGCCGCTGGACAAGAGGAATGATTAAGTCCCTGTGTAATTAAGCCATGGTGGAATAGCAGAAATTCAGTCCGATCTTTAACCGCTCAAGGGCGAATTTATGAAAGGATTGCGCAGCTTTTGCGGCTGCTTAACATGCTCAAATAAGACAAAAACAAACCATCTAATTCTTAAAGAACCGGCAAAGGGTGTAATGCGTCTCTAACTATGCTGCCAAGCAAATAGCGTCTGCGCATGTTGTGGAACACAAAACATTATTTAACATTGGACCCTGAACGATGCTGTCGACGTGTCTCACTCTGGAGACTGATGGCGCTTTCACAAACCAATTCCATTTGGTTGGTCCGAATCAGAGTGAAATTGATACTTTTGGTTCGTCTTGTATTTAGTCTGGTTTGCTTTCGCAGTGAATAAATGTAAGAGGACCAAATTAAAAGATTTGCGGAGGGGCGTCTACGAAGTCTGGAAATATTTGTTGGAAAGTCGCTGGTGGAAAATATAAACATGGAAATCAACATGGAGCCAAACGCACAATGAAATACTGCTGTCAATGTTTTTAATCTTGACTCTGCGATGATCTATCTCTGATCTATTGTGCTCACAAAACCTTCAATCTCAAATTTTTTATTTTTATAAACGTCATTGTTTTTGGGACTTTATTTAGCATCTCCTGTATGCGTTCTTTGGCCAGATGTCAAGTAAACTTCGGACTTCAGCAGAAGTCCAAATACCACCTGTTGCATCTTTCGCTCTGAGTACATCTCGCAAAAGGTAGCCCACAATCGGCTGTGTTTTGTTTAATTTCCTGCAATTGGGTCACATTACGTTCACAGTGCACTCAAACCGCACGAGGGTTCATTTGGAAATAGGCAGAGATCCTCTCTCGCAAGTGGTCTCAGTACGATTGGATCATCCACAAGCAACCAAAGGATACATAACAAGGATTTAACTGTGTTTTAGCTGTTGAGAGAGATTTTTAAAATGGACATTATAGTCAATACATATTCTACAATGAAGCCAATGTATTATCCACTGCTTGCATAGGTATAGAGCTTTTTTTCTGGCCCTCTAATTGGGGTAAACTAGGGACAAAGTTGTCAGGTCATGATGAATCTGTTATTGAGAAATCTTTAGCTGTTGGACATCCAATCTTCCCCTTGAGGGGTAACCTGTCTCCAGTGGTAAGTTCAGTTAAACTGAAGTGATGGTGAAGTTTGTCAAAAGAGAATAACAACTCCATGTTACAGGCACAGCTATAGGCATGTGGCTATTGTGGTGAAGAGACTTGGAAGTCCCCCCAAATCTATGTTTAGCACAAAGGCATGAGATTTGTGTCCATCTTCCCCCCAAATTGTTAAACTTTGTTTTAAATGCAACCTCTTGGCTGCTAGCTGTTTTGCAATGGGACGCAGAAAAGCAAACAGACAGAGGAGCAGATGACACAAATACATTGAAGTTTCTATCTCCCCTACCTGTCGACTTTCTCCTTCTCCTCCCAACAACCCCGCACACCTCTTGCTGTCTCTCTCTCTTTTACCTTGGAGTCTGGCCGTCATGCTCCTGTGGCTCCACTCTAAAGGTTACGCTGTGTACCCACCGTCACTGCCTGTCACTCCCCCACCACCAGCCACACAGACACACAGACACAGACACAGACACACATATACACACACACACACACACACACACACACACACACACACACACACACACACACACACATGCTCCATCAGTCCCAGCCCCTGTCAACAATATACTGTCCATAGAATCACCAACCTACCTACCGTGTGCCTTTGCAAAAAGGACATTGTGGTGAATACAGTAAGAGAGCCTGGACAGGTTACAAGTTTTAACAGTTCTGGTGTAAGTAGGTGGAGTGTTTGTTGGTGTATTAAGAGTGTAAGACAGACACATCATTCAGAGAGACAGAATGAATGTGCATGTAAAAGTACGAGTGTGCTTGTGTGTGCATGTCCATTTGCAGTGTGCTGGCCTTGGCACATGGAATTAAAATGCTGCTCACTTGAAAGAAATCAACAGGGTCCTCAGAGGCCTCATCTCCTCCCTCTTCCGACATTTCTCCCTCCTTTCTTTCTCAAAGATGAATCCTGTGCAAAAAGAGTGTCTTGTGAGGGGAAAGGGTAAGACAAGAAGTGGAACATCATATTACAACAGTCAGCTAGGATAAAATCCACTGTGGTTTGTAATTTGTTACAAACAAATCATCAAATACAAGCTCTTCCTTGTAGTTTCTGTGAGACTCACTATCTCTGCTGCAATGACTGCTGCATTCCTGCAACGTGGGCAGAATAAGAATAACAAGAAAACCAAGCATTATTTTAACTTAGGAACTAGCAACATTTAAATACCTTAAATTAGCTACTTTTCTAGTGTTACTTACAATTTTTTTTAGAAGTGAAACATGATACAAACTAGAAAAGTGCACACAGTAGAGTGGAGATCTCTGCAAAGGGTTGAGAATCTCCTGAAACAAACATCTTAAAAGTTGTTTGCTAGTCGTTTTGTGGACACAGCCAATAAACACATCGGCATCATTTTTTTGTTTTTCTTTTGATCCATAATAATAATAAGCCAATATATAAAATTGACATATTACAAACCTGTCTAGGAGGAAGAAGGCCAATTCAGGACTGGCTATTCTCTCCATCTGTTGAATGACCAACAAAGGTCAACTTGTACTTTTTCCCGTGCTCGATGACTGTCCCTTTCTTGGGTCAATTCTTTTCTATTTCTCTTTGCCGATTCTGCCCCAGAATCAACCAAAACCACAAAATATAACATCACAAATAACAGATAGGTCCAGGAACAGGCATTACGAATAACTTTCTAGAAATAACCAGTCTGGTAGTCTTGTTTGCTTATGCAGGTCATAAACAGGCATTGGTATTTGATTTAGACTGTTTCATAACCAGTTAAAATCAAATTAATGACTTGGTGTGAATGCCAACTCAGTCTCGTAACCAGGCAGTAATCTCCGTGTCTGAGGATGGAGGCAAACCAGGAAGTGTCTTAAGCTGCATTCTACTGAAAATTCCAGTAGGGGGCACAAAAAAAATCTGTCCATTCATTTCAGTGCAAAATGAGAAAACTTCTCGCTTGATTTATTACCTCAAAATTTTTTTTTATTGCAACACTACAGTCTCAATCGCTAGTAAAAAAATCTTCTTCAAGACAATTTGATGTTAATAGTTCTAATAATGGCCCCATTTAGAAGAAAATAGAAGATAAAGAATCATATGATTTGGGGGCATGGCTACCTTTGATTGACAGGTCACTAACAAGACGAGCCGTCATCAGGAGAGAAGCAGAGCAATTTGTATCCACGGCAACATCATAACTTTGAACCTTTCACTGTATTTTCACTTAATGACAGTTTATTTGAACATTTTGTTCAATAAAAATGTTTTGTTCAGCGTTTGGTTGGACTAACAGACACTCCAAGGAGTCGCTGTTCATTTTTCCGAGGTGAGTAACATACATTTTGTTTTAGTTTTCTGCTAGCCAAAACTAACATCCCAGTCAATGCTCCAGGTAAGGCTAACATGAATTAGCATTAGCTTCTCTCAGTCGGGTTGAGGTGTAGAGAGGCTGTAGTCAGTATCGTCAGATCCCTCTCGCTCCTCCACAGTCCAAATATGGTCTGCTCTGCATATCGGAAACAAGATGGCGACGCAAGATGGTGACGAGTGTAACGCTGAACTCGATGCTCCCAACGGGCAGTCCACAAACTAATGGGTGACGTCACGGTGACTACGTCCATTATTTATATACAGTCTATGCTCGTAACATACTACCTGATCCAGATACTCAAGTTGGGACATCTGAAAGACATTTTCACACTTTTCACTGTATAGTACTTCTAAGCAGCATCTGACAATGCGTGACAATAACAATGTGTTCGTGCCGGTTGCAAAAAAAAATAAAAATGGCCGCAAATAAGAACACTGTGATTGGTAAGAAAGCTAACTGGCAACTTTCTCACGGGACATTTTGTTTATTTTACTGTCAAAATTCTGTCTTGATATTATACCAACTTGTCACTCTCAGATAAGCAAGTATAGAAAATGTATAAAATAATATAGTAATGTACACTAGCACTCAAAAGTTTAAGGGCAGGAAATGTCTTTGTTGTTTCCATTAAAACAAACTATTTTCATAGAAATTGTTCATGATTGAGTTACAAAATTAATTGAAGATAAACACATTGACATGGATAGAAATAATCATTTTAACCTGTACAAATCTCCATCTTTACCTCTAAATACTCAGCTAGCCTGAGGAAGGATCTTATTGCTTCTCAAAACAGCACAAAACAGTTTTCAGCTGTGCTAACATAATGCTTAGGTGTTTTAATGATCAATCAGCCTTCAACACTTTCAACGTGGCTTAACACAATGTGCCACTTTATGCCATTGCTCTACTCATCTTCAGTGTGTTCCCTTCACTGGTTTATTTCAACGACAGAATATTATATATTCAGAAACTGAGGGAGAAATAAAGAGTGGAATGCTCTTACCACATTCACAGGCCAATGAATCCGTTCAAATCTGAATACATATATACACACTTATTACACAAATACACACACCCACACACACAGATTATCTTTCCTTTGAATATTGAAACATTTTCATGTGGTACTTAACCAATGAGTGATATTTTGAACTGGGTTTAATGAAACTAATCTGACCTTAGTCCTTACAAACACACACAACCTCTTACAACCTATCACAGCTGCTTGCTCCCTGTGATATATCTGTGAAGTTCTCTTGTTGTTTTAAACAATAAACATTGTTTATTCATTTATCTGTCTCTCCTTCTCTTTTCCTCTCATCCCTCTACCCCCTTCTGTCTCTCCTTCATTCCTCCTCTCTGTGGGCCATCCGTGGAGCGTTCAAGCGCTCTGACGACATGCACCGCTGAGTTCTCAACATCTTGTCTCGTCACGGCAATTACACACACACACACACACACACACGCTCACACGCTCACACTCATACACATATTTAACATACTCAGTACACTCAAAACATGTTCCAAAGTGTATTTTATATTGAACAACACTGTATACTCTTATCACTCATACAGAAATTACCTTTTTTGGTGATTCAGAATGGGAAAAACTGTTTGTATCTCAATTGGATCAACCTTTTCTAGCAAAGAAAAGACAGTCACACACTGCCTCATACTCCAGCTAGACAGATAGTTGAATTCAGGAGTGAGAGACTGATAGAGGGAGCAGGTGGTCTGAGAGGTCAGGGCAGGGACCAGTCACTGACCCCCTCCATACTACTGTGAAAGGATAAGGGTTAATTAATAGCAGACTTTAATCGCCTCTGATGAATGATTCATAGCTTCCTGGTCTATAGTCAGTATTTAAAACACATGGACGGAGCCAGAGCAGGCATGAATTATTCAGCTCCTATGGTACCCGGCTCCACTTTTCACTCACTGAGCAAAGACAGAACTGAATTTCAGCCTGTAAGCATCTAGCCAGCCTGTTGATAAAGAGCAAACAATTAATGCTTTTGCAATAGATGGCAAAATCTGACAAACGCAGAGAGCGGAGGTTAAAGAGATAACGACCATGGAAATTTCCTGAAATGAAGCAATCGTGATGCACAGTCATTATTCGGCAAAAAAAAAGACATGAAGACAAAGAGGGACACAAGAGAAATGTTGGAAGACTGCTTCTGAAAAAGATAGATGAACCGAAAAGGAGAGAGGGAGTAAGTTTGGTCAGCTGAGATTTACTGTCTCGCCTGTGAATGCAGCAAATAATAATTCACCAGCTAAGCAGCTTCGATATATTCTTAAAATCCATGGCCGTCTTGTCACTGCTTTTTCAACACATCATTCAACCGCCTGTTCCTTTACTTAGATAAAGTGTGGATCAGCCCACAGAAAGATAAAAGTCTTCAGAGGAAATGTTTAAAGCGTGGTAAGATACAGCAGTTACCAATAAGTCAGGGAGTGGGGAGTTAAAAATAAATAAATAAAATAAACTTTTTACTATTAGCTAAACATAAAAAAGATGTAGTAACCTCAGCTGTGTGACCTGGCACACTTGTAGACTAGTGGCATTAAAAGTGGCAACAATAAGCCTGGAAATACCAGTTTTAAAAGGTAATTATAATACAAAACTGCAATAAAGATCAATATTTATAGTGTCCTTCCAGGCTGCTTCCCAAGGAACCCATTTCTCTACTCCTGGACATGTTGTCTCCTTGGCTTTAACAACTGTTTTAAGATTAAGATTAAAATTCTGTTATTTTGGCACACAATGAAACAGCAAGCAGTGAATTTGTCCTCCTTGCTTTTAGGAGCAGTAGAATCCATAATTCTTGCTCAAGGGCATTTCAGTCCTTGACCTGTCAGTCCTGGGATTTCGAACAGGCGACCCTCTGGTCACAAGCACGATTCCTAACCTCTAGGCCATGGACTGCCCAGGATGGAGATGACAAAGTGTTGGTTTTAGTAACCAAAACGTGAAGTGAAAAGTGAAAAGTGAAAAGTGAAAAGTGAAAAGTGAAAACCAACCCTCACACTAAAAATGGCAATGACAGTTTAAGTTAAAAAAAATATGTGTAATGACCATTTGGTTTATGGGAAATTTTTAACTCTTGTGCTGGGCTCAGATAAAAAGGAATTTATAAATTCGAATCAATCCTGAAGTCGGGTTGCATCATGCACATAAAGACAATCTTCTTCTTTTTAAAAAAAAAACTTTATTGCCTTTATGCACATTTACAGACAATCACAAAGGAAAACAAATCAAAACATCTTGAGATTGGGTCTCATCTGTCACACAAATGGCACTGTAAAGGGTATTACACATATTTTATCTGGTTCTGTATTCCAAAAAAATAGAAAATAAAATAAAAAGGGATATTTTAGATAATAATAGTGTATCAGAGTCTTAAGCGATATAGTCGGTAACTGGGGTCCACCTTCTCATAAAAACAGGTACTTTTAGCTGTAATTGTCATATACTCCATCATGTAGACATGTTTTACTTTCTGTAACCACTGAATGATCATGGGGGGGGTCAGTCTTCATCCAATTTATAGTAATAATTTTTCTTGCAATCATCAACAAAATGTGTAATATATAACATTGTTCTGTGGTAAACAGGTGGTCAGGAAACATAAAGACAATCTTCTAATTCTCTTATCTCAAACATGCACTGAACATAAAAGTGCCTCACACACAACAGGTTATTATTAAGATTACATGCCAGAGGAAGCAATGCACCACCTCACTATCTCACAGGGAGGGAGATGTAAACAAAATGACAACAAGTCGCTGTTGTGTTGCTGTGACAAAAAAAAGGACAAACAGAAGGATAAATAAGTAGGGATTAAAAGAAAAATGGCTGTGCAGACAACGTTTATCTGTTCTTAAGTGAAAACTGATGTAATCATAAGCTTTACCAACTGGATTTTAACTCCTAAATATTATATATAATTATCAAGGCGTCCTTGATGAGGCTGTGAACAGTTAAAAGCTTAGGCAAAATAGCAACGTAGATAAACTGTGAGAAAGCTCCTGCTGCGTTGGTACTACATGCATATATGCTCAGGCTAATGACTAATCAGGTGGGCAGAAGTACTGTACAAGCAGGTTACTAATCAGGTGATGGACAGGGGCAGGAAACTCTTGAAAGTGATTATCGGAGAAATGAGGGGTGACAGTCTGAACACACACTGAAACTGGGAAAGTGAGAAGTGAGAGATGACATTTTACATTGGAGTTAATTTTAGACTTGAGGAAATGCATGTCCTTTCACTGTCTAGACAGTACACAAATAAAATAAGTATTCTTTTTTCAGAATGTCTTTTTCATTACCTCCACAAAGGGTTTAAGCAGGTGTTTAAGTTTTGTTCGTTTGTCTGATTGTAAGCAGATTTATAGGCCTGATTGTCGTGATACCGGGTCAAAGGCCATAGCACGGGCCAAGGAAAAATCTTAAGCATTTTGCATCTGATCCAGATCCCAGGGCGGAAGATAGGGCATGGCTGTGGTGAAGGTCTGTGCCCTCTGAATGCCCTTCTAGTTTCACCTATCATGCATCCAATAATTCCACATAATGTCCACTGTTAACCTCTTGCTTCCCTGTGTCCCCACATCCTTATTTTCTAGGACTGTAGAGTCCTCAGGTGGCTTTTCTCTTTCTCATAGGCCTGATGATTCTTCAAAGATAAAGAATTGACATTCATTTGAGCAGCTTTTTCAATAACGAAATCCATCAATCCATTTAACAAGCCTCAGCAAAGCGTTAAATACACTAAAATGCACCATTAGACAGTTAGCAGATAAAAATGCCTGATGAACAGTTGGCGCTGTCCTCTGATCATCTGAAAAGATCAATAACCAGTCATGAACTTGCAGGAGCCTTTTATCCCTAAAGCTCCGACATGAAACAATTAAGATGAGAGTTTAGAAAATATAATGTTTCTTTGGAAGGAAATCTGAATAACTAAAGCTCCAGCTGTGATCACTTCTTGTAAAAAGTTTTCCTTTCAGAAAGAGATGGAGAGTTTTGGTTTACCAACCCACCCAAGCACACACTAAATGAAACATTTTTAACCACAAGATAAAAACAAATGAGGCCGCTGCACTTGTGGTTTGTGGAGGGAGAAAGGGAGAGAGAGCGAGAGCTGGAGGTAAAGCTTGAAAAGAGGGAGAGCGGGTGAGACTGTGTGGGAGGAAAATAGAAATAGTGTAGGGGGTGCGGGGGTGGTGGTGGTGGTGGTGGGGGGTGGAGATTTGTTACTGTAATTGTGTCTGGAGCACTTGTTTACCCAGCAGAGAAGACAGGTAGAGGCTTCAGGTTAAGGACACAGATGGATAGATCAGTGTGAGAGAGACGGATTATGAGATGGATAGCTTTTCACAGTTAGATTGTACATTAAGCCAAATGGTCGAAGATGGATGGCTAGTTTACCTCAGAATATAATGTGGATTTTTATCTATAGACTAAAACACACACACTCTCTCTCTCTCTCTCTCTCTCTCTCTCTCTCTCTCTCTCTCTCTCTCTCTCTCTCTCTCTCATTGTATTGCACGGCAATAAATGAATCAAAATCTTATTGTCCTAAAATAATCCTGTTTGAATGCTTACCATAGAAAAACACACTGGTTATATTTACATGTTTTTGTTTGGACTATGACTTCTGAAGAACTCCAGATGTCATGTTACTCGTTATGTTTAGGTGGCCATTTTGGCAGGAAAAGTGTGAGCAACATGGATGGTTCACAACTGTTAGAGTTCACTGCACACTTTGAGGCAAAGGACATTAAATGCAATATTGCAAAACTTGTTGGATTAAACATTATAAAACCCCTAAAATGCCCCCAGGACAATTTTCACGAATCTCAAAAAGTTGATAGTACTCACCCTGCTGTGCTTTAAGTTTTAATGGGAAAGCATTTTTTTCCTATACTCTCAAAGCACCATTCTTCCTCGCCTATTTTATAGCCTTATAGAAACTGCTGTCTCAATATGCACCATCAAGCTCTCTTTCTAGGGAAAAAACAAACAAACAAACTATTATTAAAAAAAAACTTTTTCATGTCACGGAAAAGATGTAAAGATGTGGAGTTGATTAATGGACTGAAAAACTAAATAGATGAATAATTAAATTAAAAAAAATTCCAAGGTCGATTCTGTAAGACAAGAACTGTATCTATTAAAAAATAAATACTATTTTATTTTTTATATATTTCTCTTTTTTTCTTATTGTGTTTTGTGTGTCTCACATTTTAGATACAAAATCTGAATGCACATATTGAATTAAAGAATATCTCCAGCAGTATGCCTGCAGGTGTATTGTTCTAAATGAAGCAAGATAAGCTAATGTGTGCAACATGATGGAGATAGTATTTATAATAACTGAGGCCATGTGTTGCAGTATACATGAGGCAAATTAGGAATACATAAATATATGATGTTTTACTGTAAATGTAATCACACAAAGCCTCAAAAGGAAAATTGTGTGTGTGTGTGTGTGTGTGTGTGTGTGTGTGTGTGTGTGTGAATTAGAGAGCAGTGTCCAGTATATCAGACAGCCCCTGTCATGTTCATGTCGCAGCAGCAGGGTATAGGAGGTGTTCTTGTCTCTGAGTGATGCGATGGCATGAACAGCATGGTTTAAGAGCTAAAAGAAGGTCATCGATGTCTCGCTTCACTATCTCTCCCTCCTTCTCTCGCCTCTCTCTGTTGCCCCTGTCATCCCTACTGGATGATCCCTCGCTCTCTCTTCCACCCCGGCTGTCTTTCTGTCCTTCGTCACGGGTTGCTGTGTTCCATTTCTTTTTCTTTTTTTCTTTTGCTGCATCCTGCTCCGTGCACTACTGTGGACTGATTTTATTTGGGCAAGATTCACGGTCTATGGAAAGAAGTGTTTGTAAACTGTGAAAGCTGCAGCTACAGTACAAAGAAATACGAGGGTCCCAGCCAAGCCCAGCCCAGCCCAGCCAAGGATCGTCACTCAGTCCCAGGGAATAGGACATGCTTGGAGACAGAGTTGCCAGATCCATCTCCTGTCATCGTTTAGAGAGTCTGTGACCTCTGAGAAGCGACAGGATCACCAGTGCTAAATTATTCACAACCCTTTTATTTTTTTGTGGGAATGAGAGGGTGTGGGTAGGTGTCCGGGGCAATTTGTTGGATTTTAATGAACTGTTGACTGTTTTCACAGCTGCTTTCTCTGGTGACAGAAGGCTGCATCTCCTGACAGGCTCTCGCAAATGAATATCAGATTAAGTCCCACCGTATCACCTCTGGACATCTTATTACAAATATCTATCTATGTACTGTAGCTGGGTGTAACACAGTGCAAGGCTGGGTGTGCAGTTCACTTATCTCAAATGATATGGGAAGTCAATGTTCTGTACACGAATGTGACCCTGTAAATGTCCATGAACCAAGAGTCTTCAGTCATGATAGTGGCTCAGTGAGTTTGTTCTAACATACACCGGTGCTTTAAGCTAAATGCTAATAGTAGCATGGAACGTGCTCACAACATGAGTATTGATATAAATTTGAAGACTTACTTCGTACATTTGCTGTGATGTTTTTCAGATGAGTTAGAATCTGGTGCTAACTCATAGTCTCCTCACAGTGCTCTTGTCTCTGCTGCACACACATCTCATCACACATTCAATATCACTGTCTTTCTAATTTGATTTCCCTAATCAACAGTGTTGTACTTTTCTGCGTAACACTTGCAGGGTAACA
This sequence comes from Centropristis striata, assembly GCF_030273125.1. NCBI lineage: Eukaryota > Metazoa > Chordata > Actinopteri > Perciformes > Serranidae > Centropristis > Centropristis striata. The sequence goes on along the minus strand of NC_081519.1, from coordinate 9,672,324 downwards.
AATTAGTGTGTAATTTCTTGCCAACAATCTGTAATTACTGTCATAACTTGTAGTGAACTAATGACGACAGTACAATAATAATTTTCCTAATTGTTCCGTCAAGTATTACTTACTCATCTTTTTTTTAAATCTATATCTAGCCTCTGTTTTCCAGACAGAAATGGAGATAAAAATTTGAAATAACATGCATCTTTTGCAAAAATAAGTATTGATTTTTATTTCATTTTGCAACTGTTGAGATCACCAGATCTACCTCAGGGTTTCAAGGTAGTGGTGTGAATGTGATTCGCTTCAGCAACAACTCAGGAGTCCTGGAGGTTCTCTTATCGAAACATTAAAACTTCAGTCTGGGTTGTTTCGGTTGTCAGCACAAAACTGACTTTTGTTTGTGTAAAAATGTCACAGTATCACTTACAATCCCCGAGATTTACAGTATTGCTTCACATCTGTATAACTTGTGTGTCATGTTCACCCGGTGCGGCCACGCTCTGTGTTCACATGTTGAAGAGATTCATAACACAGATTTCCTGGTGGTAGCAGCAGGTTGTTGGGACAGACAAGAGCTTTAATTAATGTTCAGTGTGGGGTGGAGGATTTCTGACACAGTTGCTCAGTAGGGATTCGGGAGCTACTTTTGATCCGAGAGTAATGAACTGTAGATGGTACTTTTATTCTGCCACTCTTTCTGTCCACTCAGAATTTCATTCAACTTCCTAACATGTCACTGTAACTGTACTAGAAACTGCTAGTTTTCTCACACACTGTCAGCCGAGCTTTCAAATCTAGAACAATCAAAACTACACATTTGACAGCTTATATGGTTACATAACTATGGTGCCTGAAGCAAAGGAAGATGATTTTATATACGCTGTTCAGTATTTTTTTAATTTGTCAAACAGCCATATGTCTGTGGCAAAATATCTAATTAAAGAGCACCAAAACGGATATGAATTGGAGTGATAAATCATTATTTACCGATGTGAGAGGGCTTACTTAACCTTGGAGTGCTGGCAGAATTAAAATGTGGATTTTCAGGGGGAAACCCCACTCAGTATGCTCGACCATGCTGGGAAAGGAGAGCAAGACTCGAGTGCAAGAGGGGGGAAAAGGGAGTGCAAGAGCTGAAAATGGAGATGCAAGTAAAACGGCAGGAAAGGGAACATGTGCAGGGCATAGAACAACACACAGAAAGACAGCAAATTGAGAGACGAGTGTTGTGCAGAGAATCTGTGGAGAAGTAAGTCAGGAGGAGATAAAGGGATGAGATGGAATCAGCAGCTGGGAGGTAAGGGACAGGTAGAGGAGGGATTGTGTGATTTGGAGGGGAGGAGGGGGTAGAGAAGGGGAGAGGGGAGGGTGGGTGTGGAGAGCACAAGACAGATGACAAATTGTGATTAATAGATGGGGTCCGGGGCAGCAGTGTGGAGCGCAACTCATTAATAGAGAGAATTAGAGAGGCTGTGCAACTCAATCTGCACACTGTCACTCGCAATCAAGGACCATAATCAGATCTGCACACAGACAGAGGTAGATGTGTGAAAGGAGGAGGGTCGGGCACATACACACTTTTTTTTTTTCCTTTTACACTTGCAAGGAATGTCCACTGTAGCGTTCAGTCCCTGGGCATAAACTATCCTGAACACTTAACCCTAACCAAAACCCAATAATAATTCTGCCCCTAAACTTTAACTGAATCCTAAACTGGCACTGAACAAAGACTCTCAAAGTGTTCTCTATTGTGGAAAAATACAATGACAGAAGATTTAAAACCAAGAACACACTGTTGAAAGATGAAGACATTGCAGAAGGGCCTGACAGATTCACTTCCTCTAATGCCTGCTGGATATGGATAAAAAAAGTCAAATTAAAGAAGTTTATAATATATCAGAAAATACAAGTAAGTACACAAGATAGAGACAAAGATACACAATTTGAAAGAAGACTGTACAAGTCGCAGAGAAGTTGGGACAGTCTATGATGGTTGCACTGACTGGAGACTACTGCACTTTTCTCAGCTATCACAGTTACCTCAGGGTGACAGCGCATTATTTTGACCAGCAGTGGGAAATAGTTACTGTATAAATATCCACCTCCATTAACAATAGCCAGCTAACTACTGTGTTGTTTATTGATGTACAATAATAAATCTACATACATTTACATAACGCAAGCATATTTGTCCACTCCTATGTTGATAAGATTATTATATACTTGAAAAAATAGTTCATATGACTGATTTCTTATTTGTCGCCTCTATAGTTAAAGTTGAGTTAGAACTACTTGGTTAAGGTAGGGGAATTATTGCAGTAACTCATAAGGCAAGGCCAAATAAAAAGCAATAAGTAAACCAAACCAGAATAAAAAATGTTTTGAATAAAATGTAAAAGTGAAGTTATTATTATTAGATTAAAGTTAAAAAGAAAAACACAAGTTATACATCGCCCCAATTGTAACAAAGGAAATAAAAGTGCCATGGAGAAACCAAGCAATCAAAGAAACAGGTGAAAAAAAGGAGTTTTTAATTTAGATTTGAAAGTGGTTTGCGGTCGGGTGAATTTAAGATCATTAGGAATTTGGTTCCATCTGTGTGGAGCATAGTACTAAAACATTCCCTCAGCCTTTCTTAGGAACACTGGTTGAGCTCGTGCACTGCCCATGACGAGTGATGTAACAGTTTTTTGGGTCCGTTTGATGATCATGTCTAGACTGCCAGAGGCCGAGTCAGAGCAAGGAAATTTGCACAGTAGCTAAAAGCAGTTTCATCCTGTTTGGTTCTGATCACCAGTTGACTTCCTAAACATCAAAGGCACCTACTGGGTTTATATTCTTCAAGGAGATCAGAAATATATTTGAAGTTGTCTAATGGTCTTTTTTGGAGGACCAGATAGGAGACCGCTACAATAGTCCATCCTGCCAGAAATAAAGGCATGGTTTCTCTAAATCTGGTCTGGACATGAGATATCTAATTGTTGCTTTTATAAAATGTAGATTTAATGATTGCCTTTCTGTAACTATTGAACAACAGACCAGAGACTATTCTAGAAACAAAAGATTTCTAAGTAGAACTTTCATCTTTTTGACCTGTGGGCCCACCACCCGCAGATTTAGGAGTAAGGGTCGGGTGTGTAGAGAGTCGGGCGGCAGGCAAAGGCGGGGACCTGGGCGTGCTGACCCCCAGCTCCCGCGGCTAGCTCTGAGGACGTGCAACGAACCAAACTCCTGGAGAGAGGCTGGACTCTCTCCTTTTCCGGAGTTGCCCAGGGTGAGAGGCGCCGGGCGGGTGTGGGGATACTCACACTTTAGGCCAAAGACTGATGATCAATTTCATTATCGTATCGTCAGATCTGCGGCCTCATGTTTTTGACACTTAGGTGAAGAGAGGAGCAGAGCTGTCAACTGATCACCACCTGGTGGTGAGTTGGATCAGGTGGCGGGGGAGGATGCTGGACGGATCTGGCAATCCCAAACGTGTAGTGAGGGTGAACTGGGAACGTCTAGTGGAGGCCCCTGTCTGCAGGATCTTTAACTCACACCTCCGGAAGAATTTCTCTAGCATCCCGGGAGAGGTTTGGGACATGGAGTCCGAATGGGCCATGTTCAAAGCCTCAATTGTGGATGCGGCTGGTAGGAGCTGTGGCCAGAAGGCTGTCAGTGCCTGTTGTGGCAGTAACCCAAGAACCTGCTGGTGGACACCAGCGGTGAGGGAGGCCATCAAACTGAAGAAGGAGGCCTTTCGGTCTTGGCTGAAGGGTTGCAGCTGCGGCTGTCGCTGAAGCAAAAACTCAGGTATGGGAGGAATTCGGGGAGGCCATGGAGGAGGACTTTCGGTCGGCTTCAAAGAGGTTCTGGAAAACTGTCGGGAGAATCAGGAAGGAGGTCTGGGACAGTGGAGGTCTGGGACAGTGCCAGTGGATTGGCAGACCGGGGTGGTGGTTCCCATTTTCAAAAAGGGTGACCGGAGGGTGTGTTCCAATTACCGTGGAATTACACTTCTCAGCCTCCCCAGGTCTACTTCAGGGTGCTGGAAAGGAGGCTCTGGCCGATTGTCGAACCTCAGGTTCAGGAGGAACAATGCGGCTTCCGTCATGGCCGTGGAACAACAGACCAGCTCTTTACCCTTTCGAGACTTCTGGAGGGGTTTTGGGAGTTTGCTCATCCAGTCTACAAGTGTTTTGTGGATTTGGAGAAGGCTTATGACTGTGTCCCTTGGGAAATCTTGTGGGGGGTACTGCGGGCATATGGGGTACCAGGCTCGTTGCTACAAGCTATTCGGTCCCTATATAACCAAAGTGAGAGCTGTGTCCGCATACTCGGCACAACGTCAAACACGTTCCAGGTGGGTGTTGGCCTCCGCCAGGGTTGCCCCTTATCTCCGATTCTGTTCCGGGTTTTCATGGACAGGATCTCAAGGTGCAGCCGGGGGGAGGAAGGGGTTCTAAGGTTGGTGACCTTAGAATTGCATCTCTGCTTTTTGCAGATGATGTGGTTCTTTGGGCTTCATCAGACCGGGACCTCCAGCACTCACTCAGGTGGTTTCCAGCCAATTGCGAAGCGGTTGGGATGAGAGTCAGCAACTCCAAGTCTGAGGCCATGGTTCTCTGCCAGAAAATGGTGGATTGCCCCCTCTGGGTGGGAGAGAGGTACTGCCTCAATCGAGGGAGTTCAAGTATCTCGGGGTCTTGTTCAAGAGTGAGGGTAGAGCGGAGCGTGAGATGGACAGGCGGTTTGATGCTGCATCAGCAGTAATGTAGGCATTGTACCAGACCGTGTACCAGAGCTGAGCCTGAAGGCAAAGTCCTGATTTACTGGTCCAACCCTCACCTATGGTCGTGAGCTTTGGGAAGTGACCGAAAGAACAAGATCGTGGATACAAGCGGCTGAAATGAGCTTCCTCCGTAGGGTGGCTTGGCTCAGCCTTAGAGATAGGGTGAGGAGCCCAGACATCCGAAGGGAGCTCGGAGTAGAGCTGCTGCTCCTTTGCGTCGAAAGGAGCCAGTTGAGGTGGTTTGGCCATCTGGCAACAATGCCTCCCGGGCGCCTCCCGTTAGAGGTGTTCCGGGCACGTCCAACTGGTAGGAGGCCCCGGGGAAGACCCAGAGCACGGTGGAGGGATTATATCTCTCACCTGGCCTGGGAACGCCTCGGGGTCCCCCAGGAGGAGCTGGACGTTGTGGCTGGGGAGAGGGGCGCCTGGAATGCCCTGCTTATCCTGCTGCCCCCGCGACCCGGGTCCGGATAAGCGGACGAGAATGGATGGATGGACTATCATCTTTATTCCGCAAGCAAGTGGTGCAATATCTTTGTCGTCAAAAAAAAAAGTATTTAATCTAAGATATTTGAATTGAATGCAGATATTTACTAGATTTAAGCATTGATAGAATGATTCTAAGGGAATATAGTTACTTGACGAGAGAGCTGAGTAATTCTGTGTGCTGTCTGCGTATGATTTGACCTAGAAGGGAGCATGTGCAAGTCGAATAATAGTGGGCCAAGAGTTGAGCCCTGTTCAGTCTATCAAGAAATATATTATGAACAAGGGTTTCAAAGGCTCCATTCATTTTGAATTTTAAATACATGGCAAGGCTAATCTTGACTTGCTATTTTTTGGTTTTCAATTAGCAAAAGTTGTCGATATTTGAAGGTGGAGTTAAAACATCCTGCAAAAACCTGCGATTTTTAAATATCCAACCCACCATCAAAAGTGAGATTTTAAAAAGTGGCAGCTCGCAAAATGCAGATGTTGCTCTGTTTGGTTATTGGTAAAAGGATTCAGTTTTAGGTGGCTACACTATAGTAATCAGCAGAGACTGCCGCAAATACTATCCATAGTGGAAAATTTAATTAAGAGCCATACCATACAATGGAACATCAAACAGCACCAAACTGCTGTTTTACCTGACTCTGCATTTCTACAAATTTCTTTTAACACCTTAATTGATAGAAATGGGACATAAACAGTGCTCTCCTGTCTAAAAGAAACACACATATTACCATCCTCTTTGACTTACTCCCTCATGGTCCCACTGATCATGCCCCTTGTTCAGTTTTTTTATAGGACACAAGCAAATTCACCTGCTGTGGATACATATTTGTATACAAACCAAAAAAGATTCAGGCTTGGTACCGAGACACAGAAATTAATTGTTGGAGACCCACAATATTTGCTGATGAACAAGTTGCAATAGGTCTTCATCGTACGTGGCATTTCACATTCCTGACGCATAGGAGTAATTTGCACAGCCACAAGAGGTCCTTCGGGTAAACGTAAACATAGGTGGTATTCCAAGAAACAACTTCTGTTGAGGGCAGTCTCGCCACACCACGCAGAAAAATTGAAATGGCCATTTCCACTGGGTAAATGTACACTCACTGCACACTTAACATTCCCATGTTACTGTATACAATGTGATGCTATGACCCCTACATTTCCATTACCCTTGCTGCCTTTCCATTCTCTGTCCTTCTCAGGCTCTTACTCCCTCCTTCCCCGACCTGTGAGATTGCAGGTCAGGTTAAGCCCTTTCCACAGCCACTTACTTGGCTTGTATTTGTGTCTTGCTGTGCTCATAGTACCTCCACCTTAAATGCGGTGGTTAATACCATGGTAACCTCTCTGGTCACATACTCTCTGCTCATGGCCTGATTGGTTTTACTGATTGTTATAAACAGAGAGTGACTATCTTGCTGGTAAAACAGTGTGTTTTAGCTAGAAACACTCATTCCAACACATAGAACCTGTTTTTAATGACCCCAAAGTTACACAGTAGCCTACTAGCTTTTAGAGACTTAAGTTCAGACTGTCCTGTTGGGAAGCTTCAAAATGCAAGTGGCAACCCCTGGGCTGACGTGTGAAACCAAGTGCCTTTAACCTTTAACCATTCTATTCACTGGCCAGCAGTTGGTGACACCATTGGTTGCAAAAAGAGGTCCATATTTAGGTCCATTTAGAGTGAAATAGGCGATAAGCAGGGTATTCTTTAAGGCGGGGCTACCGTATGATTGACAGGTTGCTATTGTTTAGAACTATGACCCATTCACAGTATGTTTTCACTTCATCAGAATTATCTGGAACACTTTGGTCTCGTAAAAATCTCTTTTTCAGTGTTTGGTTGGACTAACGCCTGGATTCCACTGGATGCGTAACGACTCCGACAGGGGTCTGTCCGCAACGGCTGCGTATCTACGCAGTCCGTCAACACCCACCGGATCCGTCTGTGTCGGAGCTGTTGCGGACAGCAGAGTCCCGAGGACGCACGAGATCTCGCAAATTCACGCCTAATCAATTGATATAACTGGAAGATAATCAACATCTCCTCGTTAATGACTGGAGACAAATCCAGCGACTCCGTCTTAACGAGCGCTAACGAGGTCGGCCGGCTTGTTAACGAGCCGGCCGACCTCGTTAGCGAACCCGAGGTATTTTATTTTGAAAATATACCGGTGTTTTATTTTGTGTCTGTGCAAGACTTCCTGTCCCGAACGATCTGCTCTGTGCTGAATTTATGCGTAGTGCTCCGTCGTCCGACAAAAATAGAAGCTCTGCGCAAGTGTTGCGAGGGCTGTCGGATGGCCCTGCGTTGTCGGACTCATTACGCAGCGGATCTGCAGTCGGTGGAATCTCACACATTGATTATAATGGGTGCATAACGGCTCCGACGACGGATCTGCAGCCGTTACGCATCCAGTGGAATCCAGGCGTTAGAGACACTCTTAGTAGTTGGTTGCTGATTTGGAACCAACCAGTGGAACCATTTCCCTTTGCTAATCAAACAAGCTAGCTAGCCCTAGTGTTAGCTGATGGTGTAGCATAATTTCAGCTCCTGATCCGTTCTGTGCATGTGCTGGTTGCAAAAAACAATATGGCCACTGTCAAAAGCCAAGACAGATTTTGCCAAACTTCAAAACCAGCAGTACACAAAGCATCACAGTGACTATGACCACTATTATTATACAGTCAATAAACAAGAAATGTTAAGACCAAAAAACAGTTGATGACCGGTACACGTTAAAACAGCCCCCTGACTTGTAACAGCTCTTCCTCTTCTCACCTCTTGCTGTCGCTGTCTCTTGTGTGTGTGTGTAGAATAATGGATATGGAGGAGAGACAAGTTGTTGAAGAAACATCTCGGGCTATAAGACCCTCAATCTTGTCATTATGAAGACAGTTTTACTTTAGTGATTATACAGTATAACTGTGTAAAAATACTGTGCCACAAAAGTCCTGCAGGGGCGGCACTTGACGCACATCACATAAAACGTGGCATCTGCGTATTTTCAGCGTAACTGCAACCGGCTTCAGGATTGCTGTTATGTAACTGAAGATGGTTTCACCTGATGAATAATTCTGATAAATGTGACAAATAATTTAATGAGCACAATCATGCATCTCCCTTTTATCATGCAACCAAAGTTTCATACATGGGTAATCCTGACAACTGAAAAAAATCTGCAGAGGAAGACGCTGAAATGCAGTTTGGAAAAAGTGCTGGAAAAAAGGTGTGACTAGCAGAACATAAAATACCTTCACAAGAACAACAATTATAAAATTGATAATAAATCAATTGAAACAGTTAAAGAATTCTTAGAAGTGTGTTTGTAGTTCTTAGTATTGTTTTCATCTCAGTCATCATATGGTTTGTACACACACGCATAGATTAATAATCCAAGTGAAAATTGGGGCATAAAAAAGCATTTAAAACTATATTTTTCCCATTCATGTATATGTATGAATGTCAATGTTCTCTCTTGTACTTTGAATTAATGACAAGTTATCACGCAGACAAACTGCGTTTTACTCACAGGGAACAAAAAACATTCTCTTTTCTAAGCAGCTATCCTTTGCTCCAGCATTTGACTTCAGTTTTTCTCCTGCTCTGGCTTATTGATGGGGTTGAGTCAGCGGACCTTTGTGTTAACAACAGCAGCCATGTCCCACCTCAGACTTAACCCTGTAACCCTCTGGTCTTCAGATCTTCCAGCCTGTTGTTGCTGTAAAGCCTTTATATCAATCAAATCTCCTCAGCTCACACATCTGAAGGTCAGAAAAGAGATGTCAGACTCAAGGACAAGGAAGAGGATGTAACATGTAATACACCGATTCTGAAGTAATGTTTTGTCCGATAAAATTCAGTACTGTACAAATCGATAGAAAAGATCAAACCATTCCTTCCTGTAAACCTGAGCTTTAATTAAACACAGGAGAGGATGATATAGTGTCGACAAGAACATGATATCGTATATCATGAAGAAACAGAGTCAGAGACAGACATTATCGCTTCACAGCTGATATATTCATCGGCTTAGTTAATATTTCATAGGGCTCTAAAAACCTCATTCTCTCTAAATTGTCCTCCCTTCTTGGCAATAATAATTTAAATGCAGGGAGCCTTTGAGTGTGTCACCAGTGTGTCAGAGCTCACATGTAAATTATATCTGTATGTGTGCACATATGTATGCATATAGGCACTCACATACGCGCTATAAAGGCACATAAAGAAACATGGCCAGGCGTGCAGTGGCTATAAGCAGAGGGTATACTGTAAAAGCATGTGCAGACAATTCCTTAGCCTCCATATATGTGATTTGCCAATTTTGTAAAATGTAGAAACCACAGAGTTTCCCACTTTCTGACAAGCAGTAGTTATTTTCCGTCTCCAAATGCAAATGTGACCAGAGGCTTGGCATCTGCCTGAGGGCTCAGTCGGCTGACAGTATGCATTCTGGGGAGTGATCTATTGATCCATATTCAATATCTGCTGCACTCTCCTGCTCAGTAAAGTTTGGAGATGAATAAATAAGGAGCAGAACTGACAGTACATACAAGTACACTTGTGCCTTAGAGGACTGGGGTCTGCCTAAAGGGTTTACTCGCCCGTGTCTTGTATAAATGCCCCCAGAACAATATTTCTTCATACAATGAAAGAACCATGTTGCATTTTAGATAAGATGTGTTTCTAATATCATGTGTGGTCAGACAGAAAAAAATTAATTAAAAAAACGCGCTCTACAACAGGCATTAACAGTTGAAAAAAAGCCTAATTTGAGAATTCATTAATTAGTAAATGATACAAATATAAAGTCAGGGAGACAGAATGGAAAAGAAAGCAACCAGGAGGAGATGGAGATGGAGGGAAGGAGGGGGGGGGGGTTGTCAGCAGCGATACATCTTTCATCTCTAACGAGGTCTGAAAGCCACAGAAACACAGACATTGACAACAACCCTAAGAACACCACTCTCCTCCTTTCACCTTATCCTTTTCACTCCGACGTCCTGCGTGATGTGTGTCAGTCTCACATCTGTAGACCACGTTTTGTACTCACACTTCAGCCTCTTTGCACCTGCTGCAATCACACATCAGCTCGATGAGTACATTTTACTCATTCTTTGAAAGTCTTTATTTGGTCCAGCAAGGTTGTAACCGTATACAGTTCTACATACTGTGTGATGTGTGGTGGCAGGAGCCATCATGAAGAATTGATAAGGCCATATTCATTTTAGAAGAAACTATAGAGGGAGGGAGTCTTCAAATGATCCCTATATTACAGTGAGTGACAGGTATAATGTCAAACAGTTACAGCGTGACTATTACGCCATAAGTTTTTTGGTTGTATGTATAAAAGTGAACGTAAAAAAGGACAACCTTTGATTAAACTATTACACAGATGTAGTCATTTTGATTTGTGAAAAGGTCACATGCAGGATGGGAGGGTGAATCTCAGTGTGTGTGCGTGTGTGTGTTAACGCAGAGAGAGGGCGGGGGGAGCAGTAGGAGGCAGATGCTGAGGAAAGAGACGCAGGACGGAAAATACAACAAGTGAGTGAACTGTTGCTCTGCAAATAAAGTGGCTCTGCAGCGGGATTTCTGCAGGGTGAAAGTCAGTAAAAGTAACTCGTCAGTATGAGTGATTTTATTTCAAGGAGCGCTTCGCGACTTTGAATTGCATTATTATTACTCTTTTTTTTTTTCTTTTTTCCCTGTAATTTTTTTTTACTTCCCTCCGTGTCTGCTCGGACTGCCTGTGAGCGCTGCTTTGAGCATTTTGGACGGTGCAGTCCGGCCGCCATGCAGGAGTCCTGGATGAGGTGCTGCAAGTTGAAATATTAGTGTGAGTATGAGTTTGCGACGCGACACAACTTCACCCCGAGGCGACAGTGAAAGCGCTCCGTGCTGGAGGGATTTCGTTCCGGTCCTGGACCAGTTTTCCTGCGGCGTTTTTTTCTGAGCCCGCAGCATTAAAAAAAAAAACCCGCACACACCGGGAGAACCGGGAAGAAAAGAAAGGACAAACTGGGTAAGAGGATCTGAGTTTTTCAAAAGTTTGCTAGTGAAATCCGTATTTCCTGTTGCGCTGATTAAATCTGGACGAGTTTTAAAAATAAGTGTCCATTTTCATAAAAGTTAATAAATATTTCTATTTATATTATTACAATTTTGTTGTTGATAGTCGAGTTTGTAGGCAATGATGAATGTAGGCCTGAAATAGTAACATGTAGCTGTGACCCCTGTTAATTTTTATTGTTATTTATTATTAGGCTATTATTATTTTCATGACACATATGGCATGTTTAAAATAAAATGATCATAGAATGGGGTTATGAATTATCTATCTTTCATATTTTCAATTATTCTTTTTTATTAATGAATGGAAACAATAATGGAAAAGTGAAGTTCTTTATTTAAATGTCTTCTAGGGATTTGCTGTTATTTGTTATTATTTAATGATACGTGTGTGTGTGTGTGTGTGTGTTTTCTTTCTAGATTCAGAGATCCCCTGTGATGCTGTGATAAAATGTTCTCTGCTTTGTCCAGGCTGCCTTTAAAACACATTCAGTGCAGCTTGGCCTGGCCTTTCCTTATGATTTGCCTTTTTACGACCTGTAACAAATCTGCACTATGAATGGAGGAGTAGACTCCTGAGATAAATCGAATCCAGGCTCCTACAACTATTTACATATCTATAGTGAGCCCATCAACAAAAACACGAAGAAGGGAGAAAAGAGCCGAGATTTAGCAGTTTCCTCATTCTTCTCTTCTCATTCTTGGACAGACAAGTAAAGCGCCCTTCTCCGTATGTGGTGGGTGAGATGAACTCCAGTGGGAATACTGTAGACCCCACCTGACAGCTCTCCGCCTGAGCAACTGAAAGATTTTCACTGGAGCCTCCACTACTACAGAGCTGGGCAAAAAAAAAAAAATCCACCATCTCAACGGTGATGCTTATTTTTGACAAAGACATTTAAGATATTTATACTATTGTTTGTCTTGGAAAATGATGCATTATCTTTAGAAAGGTTGACAGCCCTCTGACATTGTGAACCTGAGGAAAAATAAAAAGGATACAAAACAAACTGGACACAAAGAAATGGGAAAACCTATTTGTCATTCACTCCTTGACTTCTGATTTTTTCCTGTCTGAGACTCTCCTGTCCCGCTTCTAGAAAAGCCCCCCATTACCTTTTTTTGCCCCACACAATCATTTTTCCTCCTCCACCTCCCCGATCCAGTAGTTACTTGCCTCAGCCTTCAGCCTGGCCGGCACAACCATTCCAGCGAAGGGGGAGGAGGACTTCCTCACGCTGGCCGCCTCCCGGCTCAGCCGCAAGAAACGCGTCATCGGGGCTGGAGTCGGCGTGGCCATGGTCCTGGTCCTGCTGGTGGCCATTCCCCTATTGGTCCATACCACCAAGGGGGGAGGGTCCGGAGGAGGGGGCACGCATTACGAAATGCGTGGGAGCTGCAAGATGGTGTGTGACACTTTCACCCCCCCACAGGGAGAGCTGACTGCCGTCTCCCCTCAGCCCCCAGACTTCTCAAACCGTAGGGGCAAACAGGGGTACAGAGGAACCCCAGGGCTTCCTGGTCCTCCAGGTCCTAAAGGGCCCCCCGGAGAACCCGGCAAGCCCGGGCCACCTGGTCCACCAGGGCCTGGACCCGGAGGTTATGGCCCATCCCTCTACAGTCCCAAAATCGCCTTCTACGCAGGCCTCCGGAAACAACACGAAGGGAGTGAAATACTGAAGTTTGATGACGTGGTGACCAACGTGGGGAACTACTACGAACCAAGCACTGGCAAGTTCACCTGCCCTCTGCCCGGCATCTACTACTTCACCTACCACGTCCTGATGAGAGGAGGTGATGGGACCAGCATGTGGGCTGACCTGAAGAAGAACGGACAGGTGAGTACGTGGGGTGTTTGTGTGTGTGAAGTGTCCTGCTGATACTTTCATCACCCTTTTGAAAACAGCTCTCAGTCTGAAGATATTAAACAACCAAAAGTCTGGTTATGATCAGGAACACATTTCAGTTAAGGTTGGGGAAAGGTCCTCAATTGGCCTAAAATAACTATATAAACAGGCATTCAGCATGACCTAAGAATGTAAAGATCTAAACTAATTATTGGTTAATGTTGGAGTGTGTTTCATTGGTATGCCAGGACCTACACATACCTCAGGATGCCAGAAAAGAAAGAAGGCAACGAGTTAGATCGAAAAGGGCTTTAAACCCAATAATAATGTGATGACCAACTTTTTTCAGTCAGCTCAGAAAGCTGCTCTGAGGTACAGTTGAACATTGGCCAGGAGGCTAGTGAAGTCCAAAGCCCGACAGATATATCGGTAGACAGATATTATCGGCCGATAATGGCCTATCAAAGGCATATCGGTATTGGTGTATATGCTGTCTGAGATGTGCTGCTATTAAAACTTTTTTTACACAATACATAATACAGAAAATATAGCTTGGCTGGATTTGGAAATGGTGTTAGCTATTCATTTTTTCAAATAATCAGCAATTGACTGAAACTAAACAGTAATGATGTTTATTCAGCTATTTCTTTTATTCCTAATTTTTATTCTATTCTATTTCCTCAGTTCTCATTTGTGGAATTGACAGACAATGTAATGCATTGTGTATAATGTAAAATAATGTTAAATACTAATTCTACTAATAACGTTATATGTTTGAATAAGTTACTCTCTAGGTACATTTGCAGAGTGGTGAAAAACTGACGCACACTATTTTCATTCCAGCTCAAAAAATTATTATATTGGCTTCCATATTGGTTATTGATGAATTTTCCCCTCTAAAATCAGTATTGGCATTGGTTTCAAAAATCCTGTATCGGTCAGGCTCTAGGCAAGTTGTAGCGAGGATCACTAAAGGGCCACCAGGCCTACTACCCTGTGCAGTGTTGATATGAGTAAAGCAGATTTGGGGAGTTTGATGCTGTTGTTTCACCTAGTGATGAGTCAAAAGAAATGTCATAGGCAAATGACATTTAAAGGCATTGTATTGCATCAGTCTCCTACTACTTGGTTAGGTTTAGGAAAAGATCATGGTTTGGCTCAAAATAAGTTTACTTGTTTCATAATTTAAATACTTAAGAACGTTACCTATCGTAACTTATGTATGTAGGTTAAAATAAGTCAATGTTAACTTTTGGTTTTCACACAAACAACAGTCTCCTGGCTGAAGTCCCATGTTTGTTTGACCCAACCATCCACCCCGACCTCCTCCTACAGAGACTTTGATTAGAAATGTATTTGTAATACTTCCAAAACAAATGTAGTCCCAGAGAAAACATGTTTCCCTCAAAACATAATGCAGTTTTGTTGTATGAGAATGTAGGCGACCGTGCTGATTGCAAAGGTGTTGGTGACATCATGAAATACTTTTACTTCCACTCAGTTTTTTTACTACGTTGAAAATGTTTCTAAATGATAAATCACATTGAGAACATTGAGTTTTTTTCAGACAAACAAAAGTCTAAAGCAACATTTTCCACAAGGTGCTGTGTTTACTCAGACTGTATCTCAAGTCTTGCTTGGATAGGAACTTTGAACCAGAAAACTTTTAAAATATTTTTTAAGTCGTTGGTTCACTTTGGGGAACAAAGAAGAGGAAAAGAAAGCAGGATGAAAGTAGAAACAATAGTGGAACTACGAACAGCTTTAGCTGGAAAAGTGAAAACTGTAATTAATTGTATAACTTGCACACAAACGGAGAGAAAGAGAGAGAGAAAGAGAGAGTGACAGCCAAGCGATCAAGAGGATAACAATCCTTCACGTCTCGGTGGAACAAAGCCAAAATGCAACAGCTGGCTACTGTCCTCTGAGGAACTCTGACTTTAACACTAATAAATAAACAAGTACAAATGCCTGGAAAAAAGCCTTGAATGCTTCCATCTGGAGATCCGTGACAAGCTTGAAGTACTAAGCCCTCACTCTGTTGAGGAGCCCTGATTCTGACATGTGCTGCAGAACAGAAGAGTGACGTCTGGGGATTACCAGAGAAGAAGAAAAAAAACATGCTTTGCATTGTTACAAGTAGGCTCAGTGTTTGATGGTAAAGCTCTACACAGAATTTACACGGTACATGAATGTACAACAATTTGCTACCGAGCAGACCATCACCCTGCTGGGCTGCTGCTCACTGATATGCTTCTGCATCTTAAAAGACTTTTGATACAGTGAATGGGCCACTGAGAATTCACCAGGGGACAACCTTCCTCACTAATCCTATGTAAATAGAATCGAGGTGTTCCTTACTCTGTGAACATGCTAAATTGGCATTATAATCAATTTCTTTGTAATATTTATTCTGCTCTTTTTAAAAAAAAATCAAATCTATTTTTGCACATACTCTTAATTGTTAAATTGCTTTGTATCCTTTAGCTGATTTTTCTTCTCTGAAGCACTTTGAACCGCACTGACCTGTACGAAAGGTGCTATACAAATAAAGTTTGATTGATTGATTCATCTAGCATTAAAGGAAACATTGGAGAGGTTCAGCCGGACATGTTTGAGCCTCCAGACTCGGACATGGAGTCTGTTGTGCACCAAAATTGACGAGTAGCAGACGTTTCAGAATGGGAAGTAAGGTTAGCATTTTGTATTTGTTTACGCTGTTTATTAGCTTGAAACTAGCAGTAGCTGACACATTGCTAGCGTTGTGAAACCTACAGGAATAGCTGCCTCAATGTTGCAGTGTGTTTTTCGCTGTCTGTACTGAGAAGTCCCCTCTGGGCTCGAGGTTTCAGGTTTCTTTTCTGAATTTTGCAACCTATAAAGGCAGCATTTCAATTTCAAAGTAGTGACGTACTTTATCTAAATTGTCTGGTGTAAGCTTGAGATGAGCTTTAAACACTTGAGCACCCTGGTCCCTGTTTTGTGTGAACTGTTTTTTTCAGTGTTCAGTGCCTATTTTCCTGCAGTCCTTATCACTCGCCATTGCTGACCATACTGTCATTAACAACATCATGGGGTGCTGTACTGGGAATCAAACCTGGGTTTGTTGCAATAGCTTTACCCCTGATAGCAGAATATCTAAACTTATTTCAATACATTTCAGTAAGATTTGAACACGAGCCAAGTTTCAAATCCAGGATCCTTATATATTTGAGAGCTGGAAACAGTGAATGTGGAAAAAAAATGACTGAAACAACTGCTTGATTTTCAAAACTAATCCCATGTTCCTTGATCCGTAGCTCACTTGCACCAAATTCAACTGGAATATTTCTTAATATATTTGAGATATTCTGCCAACTGACTAACATAATGTATGAATGTCTAAGCTAAAACTATGGTTCAATCAATATAATGTCAGGGTCAGTACAAAAATAAATTTCTTTCATACTCATTTGGCTTTATGGACTTCCCAAATACACACATTATTATGTTATAGATCTTTTTTGCGACTGATCAAGTCCATAAAAACAGTTATTCTCTATTTCATTGATTTGACGGGATGTGCATAAAGTGCAGAGTGAAGAGGACAGACAGTTAAATGCCAGATATAATTGGGGGACTTGGTTTGTTGCGTGCCTTCACGGACATTGTCATTCCTGTCTTCTCTTGCTGTTAAATCTTTCATAGCCTTTAGATGAGATCCTCTCCCCTCCACCTGTGCCCCTCCTTTTAAACACACACACACACACACACACACACACACACACACACACACACACACACACACCTTTACCGTCCACACTGGCTATTGACTCCTTCCCCATTAATTATCTTTTCCATCAACTAAATTATTTAACCCAATTCAGTGCTGATCTTGCCCTCACAGTTTCATTGCACCTCATTTTTTTCTTCTCTGAATAGACAAGTGCTCTTGTAGCAGAATGAACCTGCTAGGTCAATGAGAAAAACCTTGAGGATATCACTGAAAAAGTTTGTCAATTTAGAGACTCATAAAGATGTCAGTTACAATCGTTGTGAATGGGTATTTTGTGCATTTAGATTTTATTCCTACCCTTGACAGTGATGCACAGGAGCTTTTCCAAAATGAGTGCCCCTACAGTCCTCAGACCTAAACGTTATGGTCGCATTTTTAAACACATGGCTGACATTGTGAAACAGTTACAGTGTGGTTAGGTTAAGGGAAAGATGATAGTTTGGGTTAAAATAAATGTGTTTCTTACGTAACTCGATTTAAGTTAAAATAACTCAATGCTCACTTTACGTTTCACACAGGACACAAACCGCAGCCTCCTGGGTGAAAGTCCTGCGTTGTTTGTTTGAGTCACGATAAGTCAAACACAAATGTAATCTGGGAGATAATCAGTTCCCTCAAAACATAATTAACTAGGGCTGGGCAATATGACAGTATATATATATATATATATAAAATCAAAATGACATAAAAATGTCAATTATGTATGTATGTTTAGTCAATATTTACATAATTTGAACAGAAAGATAAGCTTTACCATTTGGTTATTTTATATAGAAATAACCTTTCATTGATTTACTAGAGAACATGCTATATTTATCATTATCAAGATATTAAATTACCTAAATGTGATTATATTGATCGATCTAGCTGGGTGCTATAATTAACAATGAAGTTTCAATGTATGTCATATTAAAAGACTAGACTGCTGAGCCTTATGTCGGAGCATTTTGTCTGGCTTTGTCTATCAGCCTCCTCCAGTAGGTCAGATCCAACCTAATACCACTGCCACATAATGATGTCAGCATGTGTTAATAGTAGGTGGGGTGCTTAACGCTACTACCACATAGACACCTCTTCTTCAAAGACCTGTTTGAGGGTTAAGACTTGGTTTTAAGGTTAAGGTTAGAATTAGGCTTAGGTTAGGGTTCGTTTAGATGTGATAGTTAATGGAAGGGTTAAAGGCTTGGGACTGCATTACGGAAATGAGGGATGAGGGTCCTCACAAAGATAGAAGTACAAGGGTGTGTGTGTGTGTGTGTGTGTGTGTGTGTATGTGTGTGTGTGCACGCGCTTCACAGAGTGACTGACCAGGCCAGTTTCTCCCATACTGGACCAGCTATAAATATTCACACTCCCTCTCCATGCTCATCACTGTAAAGGGCAAAGTACATATTGGTGGTGAATTATATATCCATTGAAAAGGTCATCTACCTCAACACCAATCTTTTGATGAGTTATGGGACTTGATGAGTGAAGAGGATTCCTGGCATTGAGTGATTCATCTCCTCAAACTTGGTGCAAACTTGGACATCAGTTACACATTTCATCAGCCAACAGCTGCTAACACGTGTCTGATTTGTGTTTTCGTAAACGTCAGTCATAGCTTCATCCCGTCTCCTCAACTCCTCTCTTCAACACAGGACGGGGACGGAGGACGCTTTTATGTTGCCTTTTCTCTTCTCCTCCTCTGTCCACTCTCCTGTGAATATCCATCCATCCATCTCTCTCTCTGTCAGCCTGCTTGTCTGTGTCCTGCCTGTCCCTGCAGCGATCTCTCCTCAGGATGTGTCTTATTGTCAGCTCCCTTTGACAAGACATTGATCAACACCGCGCATATCAGTTTGACAATTGTTGTACACGCACAAACACACACACATCCACCCATGCTGTGAAACACACTTTTGACTGGCATACCGAGCTTTAAAGGAATAGTTTGACATTTTGAGAAATTTGCTTATCCGCTTCCAAATGTCGCTCTCATGTTTGTGTGGTAAATATGGAGCAGCATGTGCAACAGTTTTAGCAGTGTTGGGCTGTTACAGTATTGTAATGTAACCTTATTATCGGATAGTGTAAAGGATTATAATTTGACTACATCACACTTGCTTGTCCCAGTAACGCTCCTTTAAGAATGGGAGTTTGATGAAGGGTTTTTATCTGTCTTACTGTGCTGAGAGAAGAGACTGCTGCTTCCCGGTTACCCCAAAGTTGTCGTACATGTTGTGTCCCACTGGTAAGACTGTATTCTGAATTGTCCTGGTTTTGTTTGAGGCTGTTTGAGCCTCACTGATGTCACAGTAAAGATAAGATTTGTGGAATTCCAATGTTCATATCCTTCTGTTAAATACAGAATATGTGACGTTGCAAACAAGGGCAAATCAAATGTAAAGTGGTCCAGTTACTAAAATTGCCTATATTTCTTTTTTTGGTTGTTGTTATATTCCTTTCCTAGTGAGGGAATCGGGCCTGTGACAGTGCTGTCAGTAGTTTGAATTTCGCCATTCTCACGCACACTGTTACTCTGTTCTTATAATGCTCTTCACAGAGAAGTTGATCCAAACATGGTCACAGTCTGTAGACAGAAAGTAGCAGGTGATTGGCTTCATGTCGTCATCTCTAGCAAAGCTTTTGTTCTCTATCGAACTGTTTACGAAGCAAAACCGATCAATTTGAACAGCTCAGTTGAGTGTAACTCTTGCTGCATTAACTGGATTAGCTGCTTCTGTGTTCAATAGCGGCAACTGTAGGAGAAAGAAACAAGGCTTTGTGAAGATTATTAGTATTTTTCATTAATTTGTCATAGTACTGGACAGAGCTGTCACTTGGTGGGCTACAGAACAGTCTACCATTCAGTGATGGCCGGTGTGGAGGCATTTGGAGTTGTTATGAAGCAGCTTAAGTATTTTTAGTGACTACAACCCTGATTCTAAAGTTAGAATGTTGCCTAAAAGGTAAACAAAACATAATGCAATAATTTGTAAAGTATATCCTTTGAAAACTGTACAAAAACTATATTCTATGTCATTATTGTTATATGTCAAACTGCAGCGTCCCAACTTTTTTGTAATGAGGTTACATTTTTTAAATTAACTTGCCCAACGTTCAATAATGATATTTATAGGTGCTGCTATCAAAACCGCTGTTGGTGTCTGGTGTGAAACCAAAAGTCAATGCTGAATTATGTTAAGTTAACTTGTGGGTGTGTAACTTCATCATGTAGCATACATACACCTATGTCATGTCTTTACAAACATACTTACTTTATCCCAAACCATTATCTCTCCCTAAACCTAACCAAGCATTCTTGTTTCAATTCACAACATTAACCACATGTTTGAAACTGTGACTGTAATACAGGAGGAAAAAACTGTTTCAAAACCTAATTGAGAATGCAGTTTTGTTGTATGAGAATGCTATTTTTTATAAGACAGTGTTGTGCTCAGCCTTAACAATATAAGGTGTAAAGGTTAGAGGAAAAGTTGAATTAGAAGTGGAAAATTGTGGTGCATTTTGGTGTTCCGGTTAGAATAATAGATGTGTAGGTTCTGATAAAGGTTCATATGGTGTTTTTTTGTAATTATACTGCATGGTTAATGTCTTATTATGTTGAATGGGTTTGGATGAAGCATCCTTTAGACTGGCTCTCAAACGCAAGCAGGAAATAAGCTAATAAGATCTATGAGCTAATTAGATAATTAAAAATACCACTTAAAAGTTGCAGTGATGACAAGCTTTGACTCAATTAGAGGAAAGGAGCGGCTCGCCTCCAGTAGATAGGTGCGATGTGGCTACTGTGAGAGGTGGAAGCTGCTGATAACAGCACGTCAGACAAGGTGTCAATGTGTCACTTCATTAGACAGTTTTAAATTCATTAATTATTTTTTTTCTTTTGGGAGCTGCATTTTCTCCTTCAAAGATGGCGCGTGTTGGTGGAATAATTAATAATCAAGACTAATTTTCTGTGTGGCGCATTGCTTTTGTGACAGTGGCCTCACATTATGATTCAGGAACATTTGGTGATAAAAGATAAAAGTCCACCTTTTTCCAACAGCATTTCTTGTACAGGTCCTCTCATATACGCTGCAGCTTATTCTTGTTTTTCTCTTCTTGCCTTTTTTCTCTGACAACACACATTTATGTGCATGTTCATGCACACAGCCATTATTTGACTATATGTTTCTGTTATAATGGCTAAGGCCATTATATTCTGCAGGTTAAAACGACTGGGCTGGTTGTTACTGTGCTTTGTCGTGCCTTTGTTGTGCTTTCCTTTTGCCTCCCCATTATATCATTATTTCACCTCATCAGAAACAGGATTCTGTCTCTTTTCATGAACAGCATTGTTTCACAGTGTTTGATAGTGGTAGAGCTAGCATGAACAATGGTAAAATGCATATCGCATGATTTAAATTCTAATAGGTATACCACAATTAGAGGGAAATAAAATTCTGACCTGTGAACATGTTTTATGTGATGAATGAGTATTGCTGTTTGTGTCCCTGTGCACATTTTTTTAAAATTCTATTTTTATTTTATTTACATACATATAACAGACTGCATAAAAACTATATAATGAAACATAAACAAGGTGTCAGGAGAGATCAACAACCCAAAGGCTTATAAAACGGACCACTTCTTAACAAAAGAAAACAAAAAAAACAAAGCTAATTTGATTTTAAAAAATACCAAAAAAAGTTAATGACAACAATCAGTCAAAAAAAATCTAAAAAAAAAAAACATATATACATGGAAAATAAGAGAGAAAACATATATACGTCAAAAATAATAAAATTATTATCAATTGAATGTTATGACAATGTCCTTGTAACAGTTTCTAAACTCAAAGCTCTCAATTTATATAAAGGAAGGTGATTAACCTCTTTAGTATTATATTTATTAATTTGCTAATTAAATTTGAAGTTGCTAAATGATGATGGTAAAGAAAAAGGCAAGAGCATAATATTTATATATAAACACACATATCTGATGGATATTTGTGTAAACACTGAAACAACGTTCAGTTTCCTGAACCGTGGAATAAAGGCCTCATTAGAGTTTCCAAGTCATTTCTGCATGTATGTTAGGGAAAGGTCTTCACATACATTTTGTAAAACAAACCGAGTTGATACGAGTGGGTAAACCATACATGATAAAGGAATATTATAATTTAACTCCAGAGCTGAGGCTTTGCTGTGCAGGTAGGCCATCCAAAGAACCCATTTATACCCAATTAAGGCATCTCCTCTACCCTCAAAGGTTTCAGTCTAGAGCCAATTAGAGACTTTTTAATCAACATCTTGACACCTTGGGTCTTGAGTGTCATGGCAGAATATTAACATTTAGTATGCCAATTAGTGTGTGAGTCTGCAGTGCGGGAGAAGGGCTACATGTCGACCTGCATAATAGAAACAGGATACCTCAGGCTGGTACACATGGGTGGAGGCAGAGAGAACACAGCAGCTTCTACAAAAAAAAGGGCCATTTCAATTGCCCTTCTTCTCCCTCCCAGTTCACCCTTAGAGGTCCCTCAGGTAAGTTTAAGAGACCCCGTCTCAATCGCCTCGCTCCGCTCTGAGAGGTCTGTACATCACAGTGAATGAATCCTGTCAGTTTTATTACCAGAGGATCAAGGCACCACTGCGAAACAAAACAGAACTGAAAAAAATAACACTACATAGACAGCCCGCCTCCCCAACCTCATTTACACCCCCCCTTCCTCTGAAGCAGGCATGCTTGATCAGTTTGTTATCCAACAGGCTCCCTCCCTATCACTCAAAGCCCCTCTCGACTTTGGCTCCCTTTACCCGAACCCTGTGCTTAGACTGTTAAAAGTGCATGCAGCTGCTCACCCGTCTGTGTGTCCAAAATTCTGCTTTCACACCCTCCTTTTTTACATAGCTTTCTTTTCTGGTAACCCCACGTCCTCTGTCCATCATTTTTCTCTAAGTCAAAGCTCAGACATAAACATTATGAACAGACCCTTTGATATTACGCATAAAAATGATGAAAAATCTTTGGCTAAATAAATTTGAAATACAGTATGTCAGCCCTTAAATATGTCACACAAATCAGTGGCACACAGCTGAAAATGTGGATTTTATTGAGCATTTAGCACTGTGAATTATTTCTCTGCTGTAAATTTCCTTTCTCTCTCCCACCTTTCTCAGTCTCTTTCTCTCCCCCATTTAATGTTGCCCCCTAATGAAAAGTGGAGGCAGTGTAATCTTCTCTATTGTCCCGCGGGTCTCCCTTCTCCCCAACAGCAGCAGATCAAGTCAGAATAGCGTTGGGCCAACAGACAGAAATTCACTCCCTTGTCGCTATCAATCTCTGCCGCTGTTGACAATAATCCTGATTTGCTTTTCCCTCTTGTTTTCGCTCCCGAACCCCCGGCGCCTCATGCACACTTTAAGAAAACAGGGTTTCATTGTGATTGTTGCTGACAGCCCAACCTGCAGATTCATCTGTGCTCGTTTCAGTGTCACAAAGCTCTGCAATGTCATCGGCTCGGGCTCCGTCCAACAAATTACAATATATTCCACAGTGGCTGAGGGAGTATTCATGTCCATAAATTAAGGAATAAAACAATCTAAAAAAAATGTCAGATACAAGTCAAACTCAAAAATCATACTGAAGTAAAAGCACATAAAAGAAAGGTATCTACTGAATGTTATGCATGAAGTAAACTCCTTACAAATAATAGTTACATTTAAAGTAAGATCAGATTTTACATGTGTGCATTTAAAGTATGCATTCTGCAGAAAAATGGCCTATGTGTGTAATTTTATATAATTTATTAGATCCCCCCTTTAATTAATTTATATCAATGCACATAATAAACTTATAAAATATTTATATGCATGTCTTAATCTGAAAAGTTACTTCTGCTGTCAGATAAATTTACTTGAGGAAAAGTACAATAATTCCCCTTGAAATGTAGTGGAGAAGAAACATAATGTAGCATGAAATCAAAATGCTCAAGTACTTGTTATACTTGTTATATTGTGTTATACAATTAAGTATTTACGTTAAATATCGAGGTACATGCTTCTTCTCTGCTTAACTTCAAAGGGAATTATTGGTGCCTAGTTACTTTCCATCACTGATGATCCATTTAACAACAGTCAAATAAAACACTGAATTTAAATGTTTCATTGGATGTTAATAAATATTTAATATAAACCAATAGTTTAACCTAGAGGTCCTTCTCTTTTTTGTTTAACGGGGTACAACTCAAATAACTATAATGTCATAATTAACCCATGTTCCATTGTAGCCGTAATACTGATAATGGTTGTGATATGATTTCAAATGCCACACTCTTAAAAATATGTGCATAAAATGTATAAACTTGTCCACTGGGTTACTGTATAGGGGGAGAGTACGACCATGAATTAATCATAAACATAACACATTAAATGTCAGCATCCAGGCTAAGTAAACCTGAGTGTCTCATAAGGAAGTCAACCATAAAAAGCCATAAATAACATGGTGTCCTTTTTGGCTGGCAAATATAATTAGCTGATGTTCGTGTTTAAAAGGCCATGATTTCAGTGAGGTGGTGTGAATATCACTGCTGCAACTCGCAGTATGACCCTTAAACATGGCTGATACAGGTAGGCAGCATCGTGATTTAATCACATACTTTAATAGGAGGGATCCATGCACAGGCAGAGATGTGAACCCGTTTTAATTGTTATCTTCTACTGTATTCGTAGCAGCAGCCTGTCAGCCTCGAGCTCAGCTGAAAACACTGTCAGGGGAATCCTGCCGTTCAACCATGTAGACAGATGTTGGATGTACAAGATGTCAGAATCTCTTTACTGTTATATTTTTCCTAAAACCTATTAGGTCTCCTCAGGGGAGCTGTTCAGTCCCTTCAGAGCAAAACAGTCCAACAGTATAAAATAACAAAATGTCTTATATATGCTGCGTGGTTTTTCTCAGGTGTTCACTTGAGATTTATAAAAAACAAGGCTGCTGTTATTGAGAGATAGTGGGATGGAGTGTGTGTGTGTGTGTGTGGGGTCTTATCCTGACCTCCTGCTAGTGTTTCATGGGCCCATTTGACCACTGTAGCCTATCCTGTGCCCCCATTTATTGTGATTGTATGGAGTTATTGAGGAGTTGGACCTATTAGGCGGGGAGCTGCCATGGCTACCCGACTACCAATTACCGTGGCCTGCAGCCGTGTATCGCCCACCCTGATGCATCTGGAGGTAGGGAGGGGTGAGGGATGCGGTGAAGGGGGGAGGGGAAAGGGGAGGGGGTCCTCAGGAGACCTGCCATAGCAGCACGCCGTTAATCAATCCGATTTAGACCGGACAGGGACACACTTAGTCGCTGCTCCCGCCAACACTGCCATGGCGGGGGAGAGAAAATGTGTGCGTGACCTGCATCTCATTGGAATGTAAGGACACAAAAAGATGGATAGATGGGTCCAGGATGAAGAGATAGCGATGGGGTGGCGAATGGGAGAGGGGTGATGGAAGGGGCGTGAGGTGTGGAGGCAGAGACAACAATTAATGGAGTGATGTGAGTTGAATTAAAACAAAGGAAATGTATCGATTCATTTCTGTCTCAGGGAGGGGAATAAAAATGTTCACCTCCTCTTCATGGGAGAAATGCTTGTTTGGAGAAATATATCGAGCTGAATTGATGAAATGGGTGGGAAAAAAAGTCATCATTTGATGGAGGATGAGGAGAAATGGGTAGTTTATTCTTATTTGATTTGTTCTAGTGATCAAAAGAGAGTCAGGGAAGCTTGATGACTGGTGGAGATGAAGGACCATATCCTCAGTCAGACCCAGAGCCGGAGACAAGGATAGAGTGAGGGTATCATATTTGCATTCATTAATATGTATGTGCTTGTGTACTTTATTTTCCACTGTTAAATGGATATTCTGCTTCAATAGTTGGTTACTTACCAAATGATAGTGCAATTTATTATAAGAAGATTTGCTTACTGGGTGCAAAAACAACTTAACAACTTAACAGAAACACCTGCATAATGATTACGGCTGCACTATTCAGCTCCCCAAGCAGCTATTTAGCCACATTGAGATCAAGGGTGTAATTTACAGGAGGGACACAGGGAACATGTCTGCTACACTTAGGCAGTATTAAACCCCTTAACTTTTTACATCAAGACATTATATTACAAAAAAACACAAAAACGAAATAACCCCTTTCAGGAAAAAAATATGAATGAAACATACAGTACTGTGCAATTCTTCTAGGCACTTTTTAACACCTGCCTAAGACTTTTGCACAGTGCTGTACATTACATAGATAATACATGGAGAGAATGGAAATTAAGGCAACTAAAAAAAGTGGTTTTATTCTGCACTTTTTGCCTATGGTGTTGATCAATTTAGTCACTTTTTGCTGTATTAAATTATTTTTGTTAAGACCTTTACATGAAAGGCACATCTGAAAGTTATGAAAAAATGGCTATGTTTTGTTCTACCATGGGTTGGGTTATCTAAAAATTCTTAAGGATTGGTGTCTGTACTACTTGGAAATCTACCACCCCCTTCTTACATAGCATTTAGTAACTGTGTGGGCTACTGCAGGTCTTTACCTTCATCCAGGTCTTAATGAAATAGCAACATGTGGGAGATCATTATGATCTTGGAATTTGCGGGCATCACATCTGCGTTGGCTGCTATGTAAACATGTACAGTAATCATCAGAACGACTTCTTAAATGGCTGGTCATACCATTACAGACCCAGCATCATGTTTCATCAGATGCCAGCACACATAAACCTGTCCAGATGTAGATAAAAGAGTGAAGAATGGCTCATCAGACTGTATCCCTTTCTTAAATTGTGTCAGGCTCCAGGTTCTGTGGTCTTCACACTACACGATGCGTCTTTAGTGCATTGGTTTTGAATACCAACAATCGCTGGATGACGGACATTAATGTCAGTTTTATGAAGCTCATAACACCCAGCTCCTCCTGCAACTGTGTCATGAGGGTGTTGATTACATCATTTGGTAATTCTGTGGCTACTGTGTTTATCCTTGCGGATACATGACCATGTTCAGTGTTTTTATACAGTGCTTAACACATTTATTAGACCACCTGTCATAAAAATGAGAAAACATACATATTTTAGAAATCTTTCAAAAGCTTGATTAAAACTAAAATAACAAACTGAATTCACCTTTTTAAACCCAGATTTGAGCCGGCTCACTGGGCTTCTCTGAGACAGAAATGAATCAAGCATAGCAGTTCTGTTGAGGAATAGAAGTAAATAACTACAATTTTACATCTTAATCAAGAAATAATAATGTGCTTTAGTATTTTGACATTTTTTTTGTAAAACAGTTAATTTGAAAATTCATGGATAACAATTATAATAATTATGTTTTAACATTAAAAATATCATTTCAGTTAAAGAGCTTCTACATACTGGTATATTAAGCATTACAGAAACTTATTATTAGAAAATTATTTTGGTTGAAGAATGTATTTTTTCCTCAGGAGTTGGTGGCGAGCAAAAAAAGCTAAAAGGAGAGTACTTACTCACTTGCTTCTGCAGCTTGTAATTTCCTGCAGACTGATCTGGCTTGAAGGGAACTACTGCTGTTTTAAAATGAGTTAAAAGGAGTTGGATGAAGGTATATCAGGTTGATCCAGAATATAATGACCTGAGTCTTATTATTGGTATACTCATGCTGTGATCTGAAAGTTCATCGTCTGTAACTATTATATGTATATTCTCTGTCTTAAAAAACTCTGTTAAATGTGCTGCTGCTGCCTTGGCCAAGCCACTTTTATCAGGGTAAATTTTAAGCTCAATGATGCTTTTTCATGGTTCAATAAATTGAAAATAAAAATGTAAAAAATTGTCATCTATTTGACACAAACCCGAATGAGCGCCAGTTCATCATAGCAATAAAAAAGGTGAAAGACTCCAGCCCTGCAAACAGGCTGAGGGTGCAAAAGCTTTCAGTGCACCTTCATTTTGCACCCTGAAATTTGAATAATAAATAACACATTTTAATAATTACATAAACAATTATAATGCAATTTATGCTATTTGCAGTAATTAAAAGTATCAGTAACAGTTATTAAATAAGATTGGTGGCACATCACTGTCATGTTGAGTATGTAATGCACAGTATGTGATGTCAGATGTGTTTTCAAAGTTGAATACCTCTGAATTATTACCCAAAATTTAATGACTAGATTGGATTTCTGTAGTCCAGTTGCAACAAAAAAAATGTCCTCTACCCATTCATTGTGTTTGCTGTAATTGCTCAACAAATGAACTGATGTCCTCCCTGATGCCTTCCCTGCAATCCCGATCAGACTCTCCTCTGCAACAGGTGGATCAGGTGTGAGAGCGACAATCCTCTGGAAAAATTGATGGCGGCTAAGAAAGGTTGTGCTCTCAGATGGAGGTTTGAGGCCAAAGATCACTGCACATCTCATCTATCTGCCCAGTGGACAGGAAGGCATCTGTACTGATGACATTACAGCAAGATCACAGAATGAAACAGGAAATAAAATGGCACCGGTTACATCCAGATAACGTGAACAGACTGGCTTTGGGATACTGTGATAAGATGAAAAAAGATAAACCTATTAAAATCACCCACCTATAATATAAAACACTGGATTTGGAAGAAATTGCAAGTTTCGATTCGAGTCATTATTATATCAGTGAAGAGTCTTATAGCGATCACATCTGACTGGGTCACTATAACCGGATGGTTATTATAACAGATATCAGTTATTTTTCTTTATTCCTCATGCAGGTTACTATCTAATTGAAAATATTTATATGATTATGCATTGTGAAAAGACAGTGTTCTGTACTGTTTATAATTTAAACACATTATTATAGTAAAAAAAAATGTTTACTGCAGTTTTGATAAAGTTATTAGTCTAATTAAGCATTGTGCTTTTTAAAAAATACAGTAATGTCAGTAGGCTACTAATACACAGTTGGGCAGTAGTTGTAGTGCATTTTTAAAATTTTTAACAGGCTTAAAAATGCCGACAGGTTACTGTGACGCAAAGTACAACCCTGATTCCAAAAAAGTTGTGAAACATACACGCTTTGTAAAATGTAAATAAAAACAATGTATAAAAATTGAGAGCGTGTATAAAGTATTTACAAATGAAATGTTTCACAGTTTGAGCATTAGATATGTATATGATATTTATTTTCTTGGGGTTCAGGGTTCAATGCTTTCTGTTTTTATTAAACAGCAACCCAACTTTTTTGGAATCTTGGTTGTAGCAATCACAGGAGTGAAATAAATAATAAGAAATAACATTGTTTTAAATTTGTATTACATAAAATACCCAAAATGAACACTGTATTTGTATAGGACTTTTGATCCATGTAAGCAGGTGATTGCTGTAACTGTGATCATGACACAAGGATTCATCTGGATTGGATTGCTGGATCGCATAATATGAGTTAATATTACTATTTCATGTTGAAAGTAGTAATGTGGTGAACATGACTGCATAGTGTTTTGGGGCTACAACAGAGGACCAGGGATTCAAATAAGAGCAGAGAGGATTGTGGGAGCAGAGGCTTGTAGAGACGTATGAGACGAATCAATCAGATTCACCGAATGAAATATTGAAAACTAGCAAGAACTATTTCCATACATAACTTTCAACACAAATACCGGTCCGCTGGTTGAAAGCTGGTTGATTCATTTGATCCATCCACCTTCTCTCCTGCCTGCCCTATAGGGACCTACGTGACTTTTATCCTACGTCACCGCAGAAAGTTTTGCAGGAAAGCCACAAATTCCAGCACATTAGTTTGAATAGGAAGCATTCATGTAAACACCCAGCTATCATAAAGGCCTAAAGAAATAAGATAGTGACGTGAATAAGATCAGTGACATGCGCTGACGTTCATGGCTAGTGAGGCACCGACTTCATCACAATCAGATTTACAACATATGAACCCTACAGAGTAGCTTATTCACCATTTGAATGGCAGTAGTTAACGGGCCATGTTTAAAATCCTCATGTCAGCTTTCTTTACACATACAAACTGTTGCACACAAAAAAAACCCATTTATTTAAAAAAAAAGTTATTATGGTCTTACCTTTACTTATAAATGAAGTCCATGCGTCGCCCCTTCTGAACAAAAGCATCAATAACTTGTTTGGAGAAATTTAAATTTTTTTTAAAAATAAACAGATGGCTGCACTTGACTTGCTAACTGTAGATTGTAGCTTGCTGTCACTTATTCTTCAGCCGAGGAGTCGCAAGAAAAATCACTGGGATCACCAGCGCCCCCTACCATGAGGCAGGAGAACTGCGTGCCTCACTTAGTGCCTTCTCACAGCCGTTTTATTATTGCTCAGCACAAGAAACACGTTACACACATACAGTTGTTGACCAAAAAAACACTGTATATTATGTACAGCAGATAAACTATGGAAATTTAGTTCATAATGCAAAAGTGTTTGAACATTTTAATAGCGACAAACAGAGAGACAGCGGTCTCGCTGCACAGCATGCCAGCACATTAGCCGAGTCATTGTCAATCTATAGTGAGGCTCATCTGGCTGCTGCCTCACCGCACGTCTCAGTATTTGAACAGTGAGTGTGAAAATTCAGCGATTTTGAATGAAAGGTAATCTAAAGTCGAGTGAGATTAAAAAAAAAACTTTATAGTGCAAATCACTGGATAAATATTAATTATTTTTTTCATTTTAAATTTTTTTCTTTCCATGATGACAGGTGAGGCACGGCCTCTCCTGCCGCCCCTGACCGCACGTCACTGTTCTCGATGGTATTTCCTCATTTCTTTCCATCTTTGCAGCCTATGAACAGCATTTTATTTGTCTTTTTCTCAGGTGAGGGCCAGTGCAATCGCTCAAGACGCAGATCAGAACTACGACTATGCCTCCAACAGTGTCATTCTGCACCTGGATGTGGGGGACGAAGTGTGCGTACAGCTGGACGGGGGCAAAGTTCACGGCGGAAACACCAACAAATACAGCACCTTCTCTGGCTTCCTCATCTACCCAGACTGACAGTATACTCACGTTTATATACTCTCTCTCTCTGTAATCAAGCAAAAAGTTTCCTCTCCTTTCTCCATCTAACACCACCATGCCTCCATCATGTAATTTGTCATTCCAATGCTGTTCAGAGCACAAAACATGTAATTACATGATCATAGTTAACAAAAGACAATTTGTGTAAAAATGAATATAGTATTGTATATATTACCAGTTCACATTTACTTCTGATACACACACCTGTGTTATCATTATTCTGTGCCATGTACAGTATGTGTTAGCATGGCTAAAACACACGATTCACATGCACACGTTGGCTTGTATACACACACATGCACACGAAGGCG
Organism: Centropristis striata; assembly: GCF_030273125.1. Classification (NCBI taxonomy): domain Eukaryota; kingdom Metazoa; phylum Chordata; class Actinopteri; order Perciformes; family Serranidae; genus Centropristis; species Centropristis striata. The sequence goes on along the minus strand of NC_081519.1, from coordinate 9,641,000 downwards.
TGCTCACATGATTTCTCCTATCAGAGAAGAGACAAGATGACCATTTCAGCCACCAGTCTGAAATCGACTGAAATGATCTCTGAATGTAGACTGTAAATCGAAGTGTATGTGTGTACTTGGCTGCAGCTTCTCGCCTTCACTGTGAGATGGATTTCCAAACGAGAAAAGTCATGAATATATTGATCGCAGCTGATAATACGGCCAACCCCATGAACATAATCCAGTGTGTTGTATGTCTGTGTTCACGCCTGTGTGCGAGCATACCTGTGTGTTTATCCTTCAGTTTGTGTTGAGGCGTAAAAGCAGCACGTTGCTGTTAGTTTGACTAGTACAGTCTCCGGCTCCTGCTCAGGAAGGGGCTGTCAAGTTGTCGGTAACAGTCCCTTAACACACACAGTATATCGATACTGAGGTTTAGCTTTGAGATTTTTCCCTGAGCCGGAGCTCATGGCAGATCCTCATCGGGTCCTTCTAATGAGCTGAGGCTCCTCCTGCAGCCTCATCTGCTCAGTCACACTCACATCTGGCATCCAGTTTGCTGTATGACTTTAAATATGGCTGAAATAGTTTGCCATTTTGGGAAACATGCTTGTTTGCTTTCTCGCTGACAGTTAGGTGAGAAGATTGATATCTCTCTCATATCTGTCACTATAACGCTGCTAAGTGGAGTATAAGGACTGGGTTAAAAAAAAAAGTGGTTCATGCAATGACCATGTTAAATCTAAAGTGATTAGAGTATATCATTCAGCAGAACAGATACACTAAAAGGCTCATTATCAGATGGTCTCTGCTGGAAGACATATGTGTTGCACTCACTTGTTCACATGACAGAAAGAGTTGTGTACCAAAAAAAAAAAAAGATTCATAAGAATATAATGATATTTGATACAGATCATGTGAACAGCATATTCTGATTGGTGATTCTGAATTAGCCAATGGAGAATTTTCCAATTAAAACATGTAAAATATATCAATATTATTTGTGCTTTAGGAGCATCTTTCGACATGTAGCCTATACAGCGCATTTGGAATATGTGTCTCAGTGGGTTTTTTGTTGTTGCAACGGCCTCTTACCTATTTGTATTTTACACAGACCAACAAGCCAATAATTTGGAAGGCGCGAGAAGAGATGCATGGCCAAAATAAATGCCAACATTACTCTTCTAAGGAGGAACACACCTACTTTTAAAAATTACAAAAGACTCAGACAACCCCAGGTTTTTAGATATGCACAAATATCTCAATGCCGATGATGGTTAAAGGACGCGAATAAACAATCCATGAACAGTGGAAAACTTTGGAACAAAATCATATTTTAATGCAAAAAAAAGCTATTTTTTTTGACGTAATAAATCAACCCCTGTCAAATATAGTAGTTCATTTTATGTAAGTTGGAGTATACAGTGCTGCATGTAATCAGGAATATTAGTGGAAAATTTATTTTCAGCCTTTTAAACAACTTATTAAGAATGTTCTCAAAATGGCAAAAACATGAATATTTTGTGCATGTAAATGTAAGCAATGTCAGAGGAGAAACTTACAGAAATGGTAAAACACGGACTAACAAATCACAAGTCAGAAAGGTGAAGGAGGAGGGGGTTTCCACAACTCTTTTGTCTGAGAAGCACTTTTGAAAAAGCATAGTTAATGCTAACACAGCATTGGAAATCGAGGATTTAATTAGCCTCGCTCTGTCAAAGGTGGTACAATCCGCCTACCAGAACCTTTAAAACTCACTCAGTAACATGCTTCTCTGTTTAATTCATATGAAAACCCAACTGAAAAACAATCGTTTGTGGTTTAGCTGGTTAGCATTTATGAATGGAGCCAGGCTAGCTGTCTTTGTGCTAAGCTAACTGATTGCTGGCTTCAGCTTCACGTTTACTGAACAGAGATGAGAATGGTCGATCCACTTATTTAAATGCAAGATTACCGTGTTTCACAAAGTGTCAAAAATATTCTGTCAGTTTTACTGTGAATATATGTATTCATGTGAAGACATTTTTCAAATGCAGGTGACAGTTGTTGATGTTTTACTGCCATATGCCATACCTATAGGTTTTCTGTGCCTTACAGTATCTTTTTCATTTTAACTTTTTATGCATGAGACACTTGTTGAATCCAGGCGATATAAACAAGCTGATAAAAACAGCAATCTGATGAAGATTTCTGATGAAAACCTCTCCAAAAGTCCACATTACCCAGTTTAAGGAGTCTAGATGCTAACTGAGGACACAGATTGTGAATCTTTGTATGTAACTGGATGTAAATGCTGAAAATAAATTCTCCCCAAATGGAGACAGAGGTTCGTTCTGTATGGAGGGAAAGAAAGAACAACTGAAGCATGTCACGGTTCAAAAGTTGCATTCAGAAAAAATATAAATATGTTGATGTGTTCAAATTATTACATTAAACGATTCTATTTTTTTTCATGATATAATGCTTAGACGGGTTCAATATATTAATCCTTCGAGCACATCTATTGTAGTTTTAGTGTCATGGAAGACGAGAGCTTCATATTGGCCCAACAAGTGACACATCCGGCTTTGAGCATGAGTGTACGTCATTGAGTTTTGGATGTGAACTTTTCTAATCATTTTTGTGCTGTGATTGAAAAACCCCTTCCGACATTGTGCATTGTACACAGACATTCCTCCTGAGTGGATTTACATAACCTACTGTGTGTGTTCTCTGGCACTGTTACCTTTGTTCACGGGCTGTGTGAATTCATTGTTGTCGCTGTACTTTGCAAGCTGAGTTGTGTGTATTTGTTATGTATGAAATCCATGTAGATTTTTCTCTGCCCTTGAAGACTATGAAACACAATAAAAAAATAAAATTTAGGTTTATTTTTCTGTCACTGAGTCAAACTAAAACCATTTTTTTCTCGATTCTTTATTCTCTCCTTGTACTTTACAGGAAAATTTAAGACCTCAGCAGGTGTTGATATTGGTTGTGATAAGGTGTTTTTTATTACAAAGATGTTATCTGCATTGGCGAGATTCAGATATGAAACAGCAGTTTGAAAGAACTGTAGAATGTATGAAATATGCACGTAGTGTCTGTGGCATCACCCATTGGTTTCTGAAAAGCCAAAATGAAGCTCAAAGTGGACCCCCATCTTGGCAGCACCTGACTCCTCATAACTCCCAGTTAATCCAAAAAAGGGGCAAAGAAGTGGAGTGGGGGTGAGCTGAGGCGGGCTGAATGAAGCAGCGAGCCACCTGTCAGTCAAAGCGGACATGCCCTAAATTATGCAGAATTTGATTGGGTAAATTATGAAAAAAAAAATCACCCCTTTTACAAAGGTCAAAGTCAGACATTTTAACATGAGTGTCTATGAAGATTGACTCTTATTTGGAGCCCGCCTCAAGTGGCCAGTCAAGGAGCTGCAGCTTTTGGCTTTTTTTTTTTTAAGGTTAAATATGTAATATCTGGCCACATCCTCCAAAAAAAAATAGGGGAAATTAGTTTTTCTCCTCCCCCTATAATACACCTTGCTGTGTCCTCAAAAATGTATAAAAATCTCTTTAAAAAAGTCTTGTCTACTACTTGGTCCGACAAATCTCAATTCATCATCAGTTGTAAAAATGACACCTACTAACTAACAGCAGGTCAAAATACAGAAAAAAATCACCAAACTGCTGAAACTCTCAGAAAGATTTTTTTTTTTTTTTTTTAAACCCTTTGCTATCTTACAATCTTTATGTCTGGAGTCGGCCTATATTCGCCTATATATGGCCTGCTTAGCTCAGTTTAAGCAAGAAAACAGTCACAAGAAAACCATATATAGGCATTTCAGCATGGTTTGTGTTGTCATTAAATGCACCAAAAACACATTCTGGTTGTAAGATATAAATAACCAGTCTAAAAGAAACAAGTTCAGCATCAAACCTCATCTCTTTGTTTGGATGGTGATGCCAAGAGCTCCATCTTTGTTTTTACTGTGCCACTACGGGCCACACTTACAGGCTTTACTTCAACCTCTCCTTTTCCGTCCTCTCTGAGGGCAGACTGGATGCTACAGTGACTCACTAACGCCTCTTGTGGTACAAGTGATATTATAAGGCTGGACGTGCTGAATGTTTGCGTGCTCAATTCAGCAACACAACGCATGGAAGATTACTTCTTTCTGTTCTGTTGATTGTGTTAGTTCTTTTTACATGCACTCTGCCATCTGAGCACAATAAACACAATAAAGAAAAGAAAAAAGCACCCAATCAGTTCACGTCCTCCCTGTCAGTGAGGAGATATATACATGCCACATAGATAGATTAGTTTGATTATGTAAACATAAACACATCTTTAACACAGTCTAGATAGATTGAGCATTTAATTCGGCATTTCAGCTCCATCCAATTGCTTGCTTTTTGTGTTTTTACGTCAAATAATCAAATGATTGCACTACAATTAATTAGTGAAATAGTAAATTAGACACTTTGAGCTATTATGGCCCATTTTTTAGAAATAGTTTTCTATTTTTTGCTTTCTAAACACAAACAATGCAACACAGAGAATTAAGCTGCATAAACTTTATCTAACAACTGGATCATATTCTATGTTCGCTTGTTTGTATCCATGATTTGTTCTTATTTTGTTAGGTGGGATTCTGGGATATACGAGTGCTTTCTTATTTTTTCTCTTCTCTTAGGTTTAAGTAAATTTTATACTCTTACAAAGATAACAAAAAAACATCTTGTGTTCAAAATTGAGAAACATTTAAAAATGCAAGAATGTCATGTAGATTCTTATGTTTTGTAGATTAGAAAATGCATATATTTGTGTTATAATGTTTCTGGCTTTCCTTTAACACCAGTATTGATGATCTTAAAAGTCATGTTTATTTCGTCCACATTTATTTAACAGCTCATCATTTTCAGTACTGCTGAAGTTTTTCTTCTTACAGTCTTATTCGGTGAAATCTCTCAAATTGTTGTGCATGTTCCAGAGTATTTTGCATGACAAAACACCTGCATTTATTTAGTGTTTAGAGGGGCGTTACCTGTGCTAATAAACAATTATGATGAAGTGTGATTCATGATTCAGATTTAGATGGCAAAGAATGTCTAGTGCATCTGGAGTTGACTTCTCTGGAGTCTTTAAAGTTGTTCGGATGAAAACAAATTATTGACAGTATGGTTTTATTAATGTCAGTAAAGTCTCAGACATAACATTACATTTTATATATGGAAAGCTCAGCACTCTGGTGCACAACACGTTTTGGGGAGAGGGTGGTTTCATCCTTTTGGCGCTTAGTGTGTTTAGAAAAGTGCAGCCATATAATCTTAAACTGCATAAAACAATGCCTTATGATTTTGTTTCAGGTTTATAATAAGTTTTGTGAAATAAATGTACTTGTTATTCACGATTCTGTGATTAACGGTTTAGTTTTCTGGATTACATCTTCAATAGAGAGTTGTACACATCAACTAACTGGGCAAACATTTATTGAAATGTCTGCGATCAGACAGAACTACAGAGGCAGCAGCTTGTTTGAAGATACCTTTCCTATTATAAAACATGCTCCTCCACCTGCTGCTGCTTCTTCTCTCTGCAAAGCAACCCTGTGAAAATGAAACACTGGCTGAAGGGAGTTCTCACCTCACCAGAATAAAAAAAGCAGATGGATTTCTAATTAAAGGTGAGAGGTAATACTATTCCGGATGCAGCGGTTCTTGCTGTATGTGGTGCAAACGAGAGGTTTGGAAATGGGGATTGGGGGGGTTTCGATGTATCTAAGCAGTGTGTCCACCCCCCCACCACCCTCAAAGTCCCAGTGCTCCCTCCTCGCAGATTCCAGCGTTAAGTTAATTGGACAGGGAGAGAGGGCTGAGGAGGGAAGCGTTCAGCCCCATTAGCAATCCCCCTGTGGAAGGCTGAGCCGAGAGGATCACAGACTCACAAATAGGAGGATTAAAATAATCAATAGGCTTCACTCTCGCTCCTTCAACACAGACGGGTGCACCACACACACACACACACACACACACACACGTTTGAGCAAATACAAACACACAGACAGCCTGAGGAATACTAGTTCAAGGAGCACTACTCTCCTCAGTGTTGTCTCTGGACTTTCACAAATTAGCCTGGGTCATGTAACATTCACACACACACACACACACACACACACACACACACACACACACACACACACACACACACACCTATTCTCTGTTAATGAAGGTTAATTAGAGCCTCTGACTAACTGAGAACCAGTAAAAAGGTCAGAGACATGAAAGCAGTCTGGTATATATTTTGCTCAGTTATTTCTGTTCTCTTGTGTCTGCTGAATTTCCACTTTTTCTGACTTTCATACAAAAGTCTTTTTCTGGATCAACTCATTAGGGGATCTGGATGATATTACAGTATATGCAGTATATGTCATCCTATGATGTCTTAGTGAATATCATTCCTAGCGGCTAGGGACTGCATATATATCTCTATATGTATCCATCTATATGTCTATATATATATATATATATATATACTGTATATGTGTGTGTGTGGAAAGGTAGATGGATAGATGAATAGATAGACAGACAGACAGACAAACAGACAGACAGACAGATAGATAGATAGATAGATAGATAGATAGATAGATAGATAGATAGATAGATAGATAGATAGATAGATAGATAGATAGATAGACAGACACCATTCTTTGGAAAAAGATATAGTTATATAATACAAATAAACCATCATAACATTTTTTCAAGTTTATTTACCTTTGACTTCTTGACAAGTTTGCGATATATATATGTTTGAAATTTTAGTGATCCATCAGCGAGTGGGGCAGAATCTCTGTGTCATGGTGACATAATTATCAACAAACACAACAAATAAACTAAGACAATCATCTACGATACATCACGATATCTGTGTATCTTCTGAAAAATATGAAAAGTTTAATGCTTTTGTCCACTGTGATGTGGTGTTAGTTTCACAGAATTTGACAACTGAGATGAAACAATGAACAACAAAGTGCAATGAGTCGTAGCTTTGTTGCTCTCTCTCTCTCTCTCTCTCTCTCTCTCTCTCTCTCTCTCTCTCTCTCTCACACACACACACACACACACACACACACACCCACAAACTTGATTTACAAACTTTGATTTTTTAAATAATTTTTTTACTAAATATAATATGTGCACTAATAGCCATTTAATTGGAACCTGGTCATTTGAAATGAGGTTTAATGATAGGGGTCCTATTATTTCATTTCCTGCCTCATTCAAGTGTCTCATCAGCACAGTGACTCAGGTCCTGCAGCAGGAATTAATTCAATGCCAATTAAAATAAATCATATTACATTACTTCTTTTTTTCAACATTTAAAAGTAAGTGCCTAATATTACAGTTCTAAGATTTGCAGTCTATTTAAGGCAGTGGTAATTAATCAAGCACTTCACCAATCACTCTCACCAAGCAAAGCATAAAGTGACAGACTGAAATGCGCGGAGATCTTCATGCTTCACACTCGAAATAGTCAGAGGACTATATTCATTTGTCACTTACAGTATGCACTTGTAAAGCTCTGCGGTGCGTCAAAATACCTGTTGATTGTGAAAATTGATTAACTTTTCAAGTGTGGACACAGTGAGATCTGACAAGCTGTTGAAAGATGTGTGTGGATATTGTGCACTACATGCTTTTATATCTTTGTTTTATGAGATCTAAAAATAATAATATTAATAAAAAACTGTCACTGTAAACTCACCAGGACTTTATGCAGGTTGTAGTGATATTGGGAGTAACAAAAAAAGTTATAATCAACACATCCCTGCAGTATACACTATAGTGTTTGTTTGGCCATCCAGTCTGAATTTACCTCGTCAAAAACCAGCGCTTTGTCCCGGTCCTCGGCATCAGATACTGCCACACAAGGCAGCCTTTAATATCTGTATTAGATGCACCGGCACTGTCCTTTTTTTCTATCCTTAATCGAGTTGTTTTGCTGCCTTGGAAGTTTTTTTTTGCAAAGCCACAATGCATGTTACAAGTGGAAACTGACAGGCCGGCCCTGACACTTGCACAACTGACACTAGTGGGTTCATTGTGCGTCCATATCTGACGACGAAAGGTGTCAGTATCTATGGAAGAGGATTAGGGCCAAGTAGGGGTGGAAAAAAAAAGAATTATGCACAAAGTCGTAATGTTGAGAATAAAGTCAGCTTTTTGAGTTCAGTAGACTGCAAGCTACAACCTGATTTTCCTCAATAAGTCTAATATATGTCTAACAAATTCACATAAATTACATAAAAACAGATTTTCCCAAAACAATAGTTGTAGTAACCCTCTACCAAGAATATCTAATTTATGTGTGGGTGGATTTTAGTACTACTACACCCTTAAATATTGTGGTTATTGCTCATTTTACGACATTGATAAAAATAAGTGTTTTCTGTTAATCCTCTTCTGTAAGTATAATTAGTTGGGAGTGAATAAGTGCACATGGAGCAGGAATGAAGACTGTGGACAAAACTCCCCTCACCCAGTCCCTCACTCACAAAAACACCAAATACCAAGACAACAGCTGAGTAAAGGTCTGATTTATTTATACAATTTTTGTTCACATCGCTCATTTGATTTTTAATTTGGACATGAAAGAACAAGAAATAATAAAATAAACAAATAGAATAATATTCCCTGTTTTATTTGTGTGGAAAAACTATAACTTGATAAAAGTTAATAATCTCAACCACGAGCTTAAGCTGCTTGGAATACATTCAGTTCTTGCTCCTCTGTTTAAAACATTCAATACCCTCTCTAGCCCTCACTGCTCCTCATTTGCACTTTACTTGAACATTTCCATTGTTTAAGGCTACTCCACTATCTGACAGCTATAGTTGAAAGGTACATTTCAATATATTTTTTAAAAATATATACATAAAACACATAATCACCTTTCCTATATCTTCGAAAGAAAGGTTTAAACACACCTTTACTCCGGCCTTTATTAAGTGTGTGTTTATTTCAACCTGCACATTTGCTGTTATTTCCTATAATTCTCATTATGATGATGATTATAATTAGTAGTATTATTGTGTTATATTATGTTAATTCACTTTTATCTGTCTATCTACAGTACTGTGCAAACATCTAAGGCAGGTGTGGAAAAAATGCTATAAATATGAATGCTTTCAAAAATAGAAGTGTTAATAGTTGTTTTTTTTTAAATAAATTAACAAAATGCAGAGTGAGTGAACAGAAGAAATATCTAAATCAAATCAATATTTGGTGTGATCACCCTTTGCCTTCAAACCAGCATCAGTTCTTCCAGGCATCCACACCTGCCTAAGACTTTTACACAGTACTGTGTCTATCTATCTTATAAATTGTTTATAAGTATGTATTTACTTGTAAGTAAAAAAAAGTGTTTTTACAATGTTTGTTTATTTTGCTTTCTAGTGAATAATGAATGAATGCCACTACTTATCTACTATAAAGTGTTTTAACCCTCTGGAGTCTCCAAAAGCGCCAAAGCATGACTTCTTCATGACATCCAGACTAGAAAACAAAGCAGCGTGGGGCCCTACTGTAAATTTACCTCTAAAGTTCTGGCTGTAAACTCCATGAGGCCAGTTTCAGTTTGATGATGATATACCAAGTAAAACTGGAGACAAGGTCAAATATATTTCTGTATAAAATTGTAGAACTGGATGTAACCCCCTTATATGTTATATTTGAAACCTTTGTTCACATTTGCAGCATTTAAAATTCTTTATTGAGCATGATAGTGTTTTGAAAGTTTAAAAAAAGATTCAAAATAGCATTTTATGTTGGACTAAAGGACTAAAAAAAGACACAAAATTACCAAAGAAAGACACAAAATGACTAAAAAAAGAAATAAAAAGACACAAAATGACTAAAAAAGACACAGAATTACTAAAAAAGACACAAAATGACACAAAATGACTCAAAAAAAGACACAAAATGACTAAAAAAAACCACAAATTGACCAAAAAAGACACAAAATGAGACAACAGAATGACCAAAAAAACCCCACAGAAGACACAAAATGACAAAAAAAAAGACACAAAATAACTAGAAAACACATAACAGACACAAAATGACCAAAAAAGACACAAATGACTTACAAAGACACGAAAAGACTGGACAATGGACAAAATAGCCCAAGACTCCATTGAGTTAAGAATCATTCCCTACAGGAGCGCGCCACCTGCTGGCCGTGGTCTGTTATTACAGCTGCCTACAGGTGCAGTACCATACTTTGACCGCTGGGCGGCGGGCGACGTCGACTAGTTGTCTGCAGTCAAAGATGGCGGTGCGGAAGAAAGACGGCGGCCCGAATGTAAAATATTTCGAAGCGTCTGATACCGTTTCTCAGTTTGATAATGTCCGCGTCTGGCTGGGAAAGAATTACAAAAAGGTACTGAGCGCATGTTTTGTATCCATACACAGTAAGCGGACATTTTTCCGCCTGAAATGTGGACACTTACCTATTGGGCAGAGGCAGTGACAAAGAGAGGAGGGAGGGTGCTGCTGAACGTCCAGCTGTTTGATTCACTCGAGCCGGGATACAAAAGGATGCTGAGCCGACAGCTGCGACACATGCAGCCGAGAATGGCGGCATCCCTCTGCGTTATTGTAGCGAAACCGATGCAGAAGCAGCACACAATCAGTCGGCGAGAATTACATTTAGCAAAAAGGAGGGTGACTTTGGCCGGCCAGCTAGCTAGCTAGTTAGCTAATCGGCTAACGGTAATGCAGCTCAGATCCAGATGTTGGCTCTGTGGCTGACTGGAGCCGTGGCCCGTCTGGGATAACACGGAGCCGCTCTTCACACACATTCATTCAACAAACAACCGCAGTGTTACTTTAAAAACAATAATCATGATGAAAATAACAGTATTTAACATTTAACCGTTTATCATCCATTTTATTTTGGGGGGATTTTTTGCCTATATGGCATACCCAAATGGAAAAACCAGGAGAACTGTTACACCAAAACGCATGTATGAGGCGTCTTTTAAAAGGTACACTGAAAAAATGAGTGAGTGACATTTACTTAAAAAAGGCTAGTTTATCCACACAGGAAGTGTTTGTAATCTTTACTCAGGCTATTTCTAAGTAATAAAACCACTTTTTTAAAAATGAAAATACACAAGTAAATGATTCACCGATGTCACTCAATTACATTTTACTTGGAAATATCAACTAATTAAGCCAATGAACTAATTTAGTGAATATTACTTGGAACAAATGATTCAATTTACATACAAAACTGAGGACACATAATAACAAACAATCACTAAGTAATGCACTACATGAAAAACTGCTATTTTAAAGTAAAAGCACTGAATCAGTATTTCTTTGTAGAATTTATATAGATGATTGAAATAATAATTACAGGGCCAGTTTTTCAGTGTAACATCTTCTTGTTTCTGAAAATGCTATTAAATATTTAGCATGTGGCTTAAACACAATCTAAACTACACCGGTTCATAAATGTTTAAATAAAAAAGTTTTTTTTTTGGTCCTTGTCTATAATAAGTAAAATTTGAATAAAATAACTAAGATATTCTTGATGCATTTCTCTACATACTTTCTACACTTTGTTAACCACCCCTGTATAAAATACTGGCCCTAACCTTATGGTAGATCAGGAGTTTTTAATTTATGGTGTCACTGTTGTCCCTGAACGTCTACAAAACTATAAAATGTGTATACAACAAAGACATACAATATATATATATATATATATATATGTATATATATATATATATATATATATATATATACAGCTCGTGCTGATGTTTTTTGAAGATGTTAAAAACTATTTTAGATATAACAAAGCATCATGTTTAAATTAACATCTTGAATAATACACATAGTATCCAGTACAGTAGTTTTCTTGTGTGTGTCTCTGCTCTGACTGCGTCTCCGTGTTGTCGTCCTCTCAGTACATCCAAGCCGAGCCCCCCACCAACAAGTCTCTGTCCAGCCTGGTGGTCCAGCTGCTCCAGTTCCAGGAGGAGGTGTTCGGCCGGCATGTCAGCAACCCTCCGCTCACCAAGCTGCCAGTAAGTCTTCTTTATTCTGTCATTCACACACGTACACTACATGTAACAGCAGTAGATGGCGTTCCTGACGGTTTTGTGTGGTGTCTGCAGATGAAGTGTTTTCTGGACTTCAAGTCAGGAGGGGCTCTGTGCCACATCCTGGCTGCTGCCTACAAGTTCAAGAGTGACCAAGGATGGTAAGACTTTCTTTCCAGCTGGTATGCATTTTTTTTGCTGAAGAGACATAAACATAAAATAAATTATGTTTTCTTATCAGCACTCTTTTGTATTTTGGTTTTGTTGCCGTTTCGTGTGTAACTCCAGTCTAATTTCCTGGTAGGCGCAGGTTTGACTTCCAGAATCCGTCGAGGATGGACCGAAATGTGGAGATGTTCATGACGATTGAGAAGTCTTTAGTGCAGGTGAGTTTGTCTCAAAGCTTTTCTTTTATGTTTCTCAGAAACACACATTGCCTGGACAGCCAAAATGCAGTTTTAAATGTTTTCAGTTTACATTTTTGAAGGTAATAGTAGTGTTTATGTTTTAAATCGTGTATTAAAGAAATCTTTTTTGACTCACAATATGCTGGGTTGCAATTGTTGCTTTTAAGAGATTAGCTTTGAGCTCCAGCAGGTTGCATATCTTTAATAAAAATTACATCATATTTGTGAATCAGCCTGCCTGAGCTTTAAAAAATACCAGACACCCAGCCATGTGACTTAATCAGTAATCCTGCTTTATCAGTGGTGCAGGTACACTACAAGATCATCCAGATCATCCCCTTATCTGAGGAGCTCAACAACACAGACATTATATATATATTATATGATATTAATTACATATATTTCCACAGTTTTCCTGCCTTTTGGAATTGATCAATGTCACTCATTCACATGTCTGCTCGCATTTCTTCATTTCAGAATAACTGCCTGAGTCGACCTGTCATCTACCTGAGCTCTGACATCGAGCCAAAACTTCTCGGGAAACTGAAAGACATCATCAAAAGGCATCAGGTTGGTTTTTTTTTCTTTTGTTAAAAATCCTCAGTATTACAGACTGAAAACATGCTCACAACAAACAGCTTTGTCTGATTAAAAATGTGAGTTTATCTCAAATTTCCAAGTGAATTTCTCCGCAGGGCTCAGTGACTGAGGACAAGGCCTCCAGCTCCCATGTTGTCGTCCCTATTCCCAGCAGCCTGGAGGAAGGTGAGACTTCACAGTGTGTTGTTTCTTTTCATCGTGAATCCTCCTGTGCTGTCTCACTTTGTGTTGATATACTTTTGCTCTTTTTTTGTTCCAGAGGAGTGGGTGCGTCCTGTGATGAAGAGAGATAAACAAGTGCTGCTCCACTGGGGCTATTTCCCTGACAGGTAGAGTGGATCTGATAACTTTGCTCTTAACGCTACAAGCTTAAGTTACACCTTGGTTTGACCTGAGATCTTCCTACAAGCCCAAACCTGTTATCTTTCCCCCTGCCTTGACCTTTGATCTCGCTCCTCTCCCCGTTTAGTTATGATACCTGGATCCCAGCCAGTGAGATTGAGGCCGCTGTGGAGGATCCTCCCAGCCCAGAAAAGCCCAGGAAGGTATTTGATTTTTATAGAAACGTTTTTATTATTATTCCTAACCTTTAAAAGCTATGTTCATTATTATTTAGCATTTTTAACAAATTCCCTTATAAATATCCGTGGACACACCCTCTAAGTTTAACTAAACAAATTTTACTCTGTTCAACTACATCATATATATACATGATACATGATATCTGCACTTTATTGAGCCTAAAGGACAGTTGCAAATATACTGTTTTATTAATGGGTGCATTGTAACATCAGATAGAAAAAATATAGATGCTTGTCCATCCTTTTATGTGCACAATATTTGGAAAACATCTTAATGTTGGCTACAAGTATTGATTCTGTCATGATGGATGTTCATTTTATGTGATCAGACTTTTAAATATAAATGCACATAATGGAGCTGTTTCACTTCAAGTATAAGCAGTAAAAAACAAAATTAAAACACTGAAAGCACAAGTTTTTAAAAGCAAACACATACACAAGGGTGAGCGGAGCGGAAATGAGTGTTAATTTAATCTAAAATTTTGAGAAAATCATAAAAGATAAAAACAGAGAGCTGCTAGTTACAAGCTGTACAATGTCTTAAAAAGATGCATTTTGAGTAGTTGTTTATAACTACTGAGAACCCTTCAGGGGACTGAGCACACAAAGCTGTTAGCTGTTTGGCAACAGTACTCTTCTCTTATTTTTTTCTCTCTGTGCATTACTACAAGAATGAAGTGCTGTGGAGAATTGGCACTCAGAGCAACAGAGCCTACTCTGTAAGGCACTTGGCTGAACTATATATTCAAAGCAGTGTCAGAAGCTCTTATTGTGCATTCAAAGCATTTCTCGCTCAAGGCGTTCAGCGTTCACCAGGACATGATAGTAAGAGCAGCGAGGCATTCAATTGTTTGGAGCTGTATTCACACAAAAAACAGCACTCTGGTTGATGCAACTATCAAGAAGTGTCTGTTTACTCACCGAGGAAATCTCTCTCAGACCAAAACTTCCATGTGACGAATTAACTGTCTTCATTCAGTTACTGTTGCTTAAGTTTGCTCACATCTTGCATTTAAGTCTCTTTAGAATTGTTTTTATGTAAACATAAATCCTAAAAATTTTCCACCGAACACTTACAGATTTATTTTCTTTTTATATCATGCCGTTATTGCCGAAATACATTCGCTTTTCAGCCACAAAAACAACATAGGATCCAGAAATCCCCCCACTAACATTATTTCTGTTGTGGGTCAATTTAAAGGATAAGTGTTTGATCTAATTTCTTGACGAGGTGTTTGAATCTAGGGATATGAGCAATAAATGAACTAGATTAAATGTTGCTACCCTTCGGTAGTTTGTACCAGACAAAGTTGGTTAAGCTTATTAATCAAATTAATATTATTGTATTTATGTACACATTCAAAAGACAAATTCACATAATTTGTTGTTAATGTTGCTTTAAAAAAGAGCTTCCGTAGGGTACAAATATTAATTAGCAGGCACATTTCCTAAAGTTTTATTTTCCTAAAGAATATTGTTTTTTGTTTTTTTTAAGTTTTTAGTTTCTAAAAGTTATATTAAGGGATATATCATGTTTACAGGATAGTGTGAAACGTTCATAGTTCCACACATTTAAGTTGCATTTAAAATAACATTTGATAACTGAAAAATGGAATTTATGATTTCAAATGGTCCTCATAATAAACAACGAAATTCAGACAGTGTTTAACCTTATAGAATAACTTTTCTGGTTCGACTAGTTTACACTTCTCATTGAATTTCAGGGAAATTAAAGTAATGGAAAAAATTATTAGATCACCATAAGAATTTAATTTAAGAGCTGATATCTAGCCATTTTCCATGGTTTTCTTGATAATAACCAAAATCACTATCAATTTTATTGTTATTATTTGTCCAAACAAATGTACCTATAGTTCTACCAGGCATTAAAATGAACGAGAAATTGAAGTAAACAAGGGTGGTCTAATCATTTTTTCCATGACTGTAGTCTTGAGAAACATCCCTGCTTGACTTCATGTGTACAAAATGTGCAGAAAGTGCAGCACTGCCTGGAATAAGTTGGGGTTTCACTCAGGCAGCCGACATGCTCACTAAAAATATTTCAAGTTTTGGTCACCATTCTCTGTTTGGTCTCTGTTCGCAGGTCCACGCCAAGTGGATTTTAGACCTCGACCAGTATAACGAGTGGATGAATGAGGAGGACTATGAAGTGGGCGAGGGCTGCCCTAAGAGGAAGAGGATCTCAGCCAAGACCCTGACGGACGAGGTGACCACGCCTGACGAGCGGAGGGACAAGAAGCCCGGCAGCGCCAAGAAGAGGAAGAGGTCGCCGTCGCCCTCCCCCACCCCTCCTCCCCAGGAGAGCAAGAAGAAGAATACCAAAAAAGGGTCGGTTCCGAACGTGTCTCGATGAAGTGACTCATCAGCTGTTACAGAGTGATGTGTACAGAACATGTTTCAGGATTGTAAAATAATGTCTTTTGTGTGTGTGTGTGTGTGTGGACAGGCCAACGACCCCGTACACCAAGTCCAAACGGGGCCAAAGGGAGGAAGAACAGGAGGATCTTAGTAAAGACTTGGATGAAGCGTCACCTATCCCAGCATCTGAAGATGGAAACACACCTAAGACAAGTACACATATGTTTCAAATAATACATAAAAAGAACCAAATATGACCTTTAAATAAACCATTAGAATGAACCTTAGATATCACCTTCAAGACTCTAAAGTAGTAGTTGTCTTTGACTGGCTGACATTATACGTTCTTCTTCTTTTTTTGCAGATAACGCCAAGAAAGACTCTGATTCAACTCCAGTCAAGGGGGGAACGGATATGGGTGAGCAGAAAGTTCTGTATGCCCTCTGTCTATGCAGTGCTAATGCATGTAGAACTTTGAAAAAAGGAGCAACACACTGTCTGTTATTTATGATATCAGGTTATAAGACATCACTGTATTACCTAGGCCTGTCACGATAATTATTATATCGACTTATCGTTCAATATATAAAAATGGACACGATAGTCTTTTTCTGGACTCAATATATTATACGTTTACAGTAATGCTGCAAATGTTTGACAGGTAGTACTAATTGCAGCAAAAAAAAACCTATATTCTCAAGCAGCCATTCCAGTTGTTTATATGTTTTTTTAATAATAAAATAATATAATACATAATTTTTATCTCAGTGCATTTTTTTATTAACTGAAAGCATTTTATTTGTTTAGGTTGTAGTTTATTTATTAATGCGTTTTTTTTTTTTTAATCTATCTAGGATATTTTAATATTTCTTTTCCACATTTCAATTCCAATGTTTAATATTCTCGAGATTTAAAAATTAATTGCTGTGGCTAAGGATGTACTTATGATGCTCTAATATTGTTATAAAACTAAAACTAGATCGATACAACAATACTATCGTTTATTGTGATAGTTTCTGGGAAAATATATTGTCCCAAAAAATATGTTATCACGACAGGCCTAGTATTACCTTATTATATATAAATCAGTTTTTTCCATATTAGAGCATTGTTATCTTCCCTAACATGAAGTAATATTGTGCATTTTAAACTGTTTATAAGTCCTTTATTGATTTTGAGTGACAGTTAATTTAGCATTCAGTGAAACTTATGTCTCTCTTCTCGTCCTTTTTATGTTCACTTCCCATTTCTTTGTGATTTAAACAGACGAGCAGGAGGATGAGTCCATGGAAACAACAGGAAAGGTATGGCAGTTTGTTAAAAGTGCAAGAAATGTGTGGACAGTGAGGACAGTAAACACATATATCATCGTGAGGGTGTGTGCTCATGTTCAAACAGGAGGAGGAGGAAGGCTCTCCGAGCGTGAAGGGGGAACCGGTGAAAGGCTCGGACCTTCACGAGGACAATGTGACTGAGCAGACTCATCACATTATCATACCGAGCTATGCTGCCTGGTTCGACTACAACAGGTAAGAAAACAAGTTGTTTTCAGAGGTGTCAGGGATGTATTTATAAGACACAGTCATTTGAAAAATAGTCTCAGCAATCGAGAGCACGTGACAAGAGACGTGACTCGAAAAAGTTAAAATGTGTCATTCTGATCTATTGAAGCTGTGATTCCTTATAATGTCGGTTTATTTTCCCACAGTGTTCACGCCATTGAGCGCAGAGCCCTGCCAGAGTTTTTCAATGGGAAGAACAAATCTAAAACCCCGGAGATGTGAGTATTTGATCTGTACACATACAATATCATGTGTTTTAATACAGGTAGGAGAGAAAATGATATATCACAATATTTTGATCAAAAACATCAATACTGATAGTTGCGATGACATTATAGGGTTGACTATTGGTGTCTTCACAAATTATTTACACAACAAGATTTTAGATAAATAATCATCAATAATGAGGATATAATGACCTGGTGGGTAAAGACAAAATTGAAACAGTTGAATAAGTTCATAAAAATTACATCCCTTCACTGTAATGCACCCTTTAAAACCAGGAAAAAACAACTCTTATGCTATGTTACAATAATATGATACCTAGTGTCATATGATGATATTGATATAATCTTTTTATTGCCCAGCCCCAACAGGTAGTTAACTGAAGTGTTAGTGTAGAGTAAATAATGTGGTGAGAGTTAAGCTAGTATCTCTTTATGAGGGTCTCTAGAGGGACTATGTAGCTATTTGTATGACAAAGTGTGATTAAATAATGTAACCCTGAGTGATCTATATGATGTTATATGTATAATCAATATGCTGCAGAGATTTAACTGAAAGGTGGAGAAGTACTGGAAGAGAGGAGAAGTAGAATAAGGCCTAGATAAGAATGTTAAGTTTGTGCCAGAAAAACACCTGTGATCTTTCGCCAGAGATGTTGTTTTAAGTGTTGGTCCTGGAGAAGCTGGTGGGAGCGGGGTTGCCCAGCTGGGCAAGAAGCAGCATTTACAAGGGCTAAATACAGTAGCATACTCTGAGTGAGAAATGAAAAATAGAAAAGGCTCTGTATATGACAAACAGAGATGAGTGAGAGATAAGAACATAGAAAGACTCTGTGGGAACTAACGGATCATTTTAAATCATAGTAAATAAAGCATAGAAAGGCCCTATGAGAACCAATGCGGGATTTTAAATCATGGTAATATTTTCAACCCCTAAACATATTGATGTCTCTCTGCCAGGGAATGAGGTAATGCCACCTGCACCTAGGGGGGGCGGATTTGGAGCAGCCCCTAGGAGGAGAAATCTAAAGAATTAACAAATTTTATTGGAGGAAAGGTCATAATAAATATTAATGATGGGATGGACAGATGTGTGTGATTTCTCTATAATAACTCATGTAAGTGTCATTCGAGTTAGAGAGCTTATGGACTGCACCTTGTGTGTATTATATTTGTTCTCTCCACTTTTTATCGATAATAAAGTGTGTCACAAGATCTTGGACTCCTGCTTGAAGATTTTTGAGACTTGTTAGAGAGTTTTTTTGGAGCTGTTTTCCAACGGGGCTTTTGATTAATTGTTAAAGATAAGAGAAGTAATTTTTTCCAATTGGACTCCTTTAAAAACTAATTTATGAGCTATTTGACCTACAACTTGGACCAATAAATTACACGACATTAGTCTGATCACACATAGTACGAAAGTGAATTGAAGCATTTCACCTCCTTCTTTCAGTTACCTGGCGTACAGGAACTTCATGATTGACACCTACCGACTGAACCCTCAGGAGTACCTGACCTCCACCGCCTGCCGCAGGAACCTGGCAGGAGACGTGTGTGCCATCATGAGGTCGGTGCAGTGTGAATATTTCTATTGTCTGTATCTGCACAGTAACACATTTTAGTCAAACTGCTGTCAGTGTGTTAAGCTCTGTTCTTCTTCTCCTGCTGCAGAGTCCACGCCTTCCTGGAGCAGTGGGGCCTCATCAACTACCAGGTGGACTCCGAGAGCCGACCCACACCTATGGGTCCCCCGCCCACCTCTCACTTCCACGTCCTGGCAGACACTCCGTCCAGTCTGGTGCCCCTGCAGCCTAAGACGTCCCAGGTCCCAAATACATTCACAAACATTCACACACAAATAGACACATGAACACACGCTCTTTGTTATTTTAAACACGTCTTTCTGTTGCTGTTTACCTGCAGACCCCTGCTACCCAGCAGATGATGTCCTTCCCAGAAAAAGTGAAGGAGAAACCAGCAGATCTGCAAAACTTTGGGCTGCGGACTGACATGTACAGCAAGAAGACTAGCTCTACAAAGGTACAATCTAAGAAGATCTATGATAGAATGATTCTTTTACTGTGCTGTAAAAATATATTAACAGAGTGGTGGTGATATTTGTGCACAGAGCAAGAGTGCAGCGAGCTCTATGAGGGAGTGGACAGAACAAGAAACACTACTACTACTTGAGGTACAAATCATGGTTTAAATCTACTGTGTGATGATGCAGATAATTCCTTTCCTAAATTTGATATAAAATTGCAGAGCTAAATGTAGTTTATACTTCCATCAGGGGTTGGAGATGTACAAGGACGACTGGAACAAGGTTTCAGAACATGTGGGCAGCCGTACGCAGGATGAGTGCATCCTTCACTTCCTGCGGCTGCCCATCGAAGACCCTTACTTGGAGGACAACAACTCGTCTCTGGGCCCACTGGCCTACCAGCCGGTACCTTTCAGCCAGGCAGGAAACCCAGTCATGAGCACAGTGGCTTTCCTCGCCTCCGTCGTCGACCCGCGTGTGGCTTCAGCTGCAGCGAAGTCTGCTCTGGGTGAGAAGGAACTTCTTTTGTTTAGATTTTATATTGAAATATAAATCTTCCTGATCATAATGAACAAGTTATCCCCAAATCTCAATTTTGCTTTACATTGTTAACCTCGATCCGTCTCGCTCTTTCAGAGGAGTTTTCTCGTATGAAGGAGGAGGTTCCTGCAGCGCTGGTTGAGGCTCATGTGCGGCGGGTGGAGGAGGCAGCGAGGGTCAGCGGCCGACAGGACCCGCTGTACGGCCTGGAGGGTAGCGGCATCGCAGGCACCGGCCTGGAGGAGGGAGAAAGACCTGGTAGGATGAACACACACACACACACACACACACACACACGCGCACACACACAGACAGACAGCAGTGGTGGAGAATAACTAAGTCACTTTATTCAAGTACTGGACTTAGGAACAAATTTGAGGTACTTGTACTTTACTCAAGTATTTACATTTTATGCAACTTTATACTTCTACTCCACTACATCTCAGAGACAAATATTTTACTTTTTACTTTACTACATGTCTGACAGCTTTAGTTACGTATCAGGTTACATTTTCCATCTCTTTCCAGTCCAGTGAAATCCAAGTGTTGATTTTGAATGTTTATGATGAACTGAAGGATGAATTGTTCCTTTATGTGTTGAGAAAATTCTCCTACTTCTTAAGCTAAACAAACTCTTTATAAACCCTCTTGAATTACTTGGAAAATGCATCATCATAAAGCTGAAAACAGCTGTTTTTCTGACACTTTTACGAAATTCGTGGTTCTCACATAGCAGGGAAGCTACAAACATATAATGATCTGACAGAATATGATGTATTGCACATAATATAGTACATAATGGAGTTAAAATGAGCACAACCTTCAACATATACAGCAGTGAAATGCAAGATACTCATTAATGCAGCAACAGAATCTAAAAACATCATAATTAATAGTAAGACACTGTTTTACTGCACAAAACATGGTACTTGATGCCTAAATTCTGCTGATGATACCTTTACTTAGTTTTGAATGCAGCTTTTTCTTGCAGTGGAGTATTTTCACAACTTGGATATTAGTACTTTTACTTCAGTAAAGTATCTAAATAATAATTCCACTACTGACATACAGAATGAAACGTTGCACTTGTGACCTGTCTTCTCTCTAGACGAAAGCAGTGATGAAAGCAAGAGTGAAAGCCAATCAGGCGAAGAGAAGAGGGAAACCAAGGTAGGATGCATGTTTGTTATAATATAATATTTATGATTTATGACTTCAGCTGAAGAGCCGCTGCAAAGCTGCCGTGTTTGTTTTCGCACACAGGACAACAAAGATGGAGCAACTGAGGAAGAGGAGAAGCAGGCGGAGAATGGGAAGAAGGAGGAAGAAAGAGGAAGAGAGCAAGAAGGAGAGAGGGAGCCGGACAAAACAGAGCCAGAGATGGGTACGAAAATGCATCTCAGTCTCATATATATATATATATATATATATATATATATATATATATATATATATATATATATATATACGAAGTACAGTGTTCCTGTAAAAGAAGAAAAAATAAAACTTTTTTCTTTCCCATAGGCGATGGGGAGAAAGAAAAGGATGGAAAAGAGGTCACAGAAGAAGGACAAAGAGAAGCAGAGAGTGAAGGAGAGAGGAAGGCGAAGGTGGAGCGTGATGTGGGAGAGGGGAACCTGGCCACAGCTGCTGCGTCCGCGCTCGCTGCTGCTGCTGTCAAAGCAAAGGTAAAGTTAACTGTCACAGGGCCTTAACTTGATCCGTCCTTCATCACTGTTTTTTCACATTTTCTCCTTAATCTGAGTTTCTCCTTCACTTTGTTCATAGCACCTGGCTGCAGTGGAAGAGAGGAAGATCAAGTCTCTTGTGGCTCTGCTGGTGGAGACCCAAATGAAGAAGCTGGAGATTAAACTGCGACACTTTGAAGAACTGGAAACCATCATGGACAGAGAGAGGGAGGCTGTGAGTGAGGGGTTCTGGGATACGCAGTATCTCAAGAGAGTAATTTCAGTGCAAAACCTTTAACTTTTTACTCTTTGTGTGTGCAGTTGGAGTACCAGCGTCAGCAGCTGCTGGCTGACCGTCAGTCCTTCCACATGGAGCAGTTGAAATACGCTGAGATGAGGGCACGCCAGCAGCACTTCCAGCAGATTCAGCACCAACAGCACAGCCAGGCCGGGGGCCCTCACGCCAACCAGGCCGCCGCAGCCCAGCCGCCCCAGGGCCCGACCGCAGGCCAGCAAGCTCCCAGCACACCAGCGCCGCAGCCGGCCCCCAGCCCCGCGCCTCAAGCCTCAGCCGCTGCCCCGGCCCCGGAGTCCCAACCGCCTCAGAGTGCTCACACCTCGCCCCCCTGCCCGCCAGGCGCCACCCCAGCTGCCCACTCCAGCTCCAGCTCCAGCACTACTCCTGTCCTCCATGGTGAGTTTAAAGTTAAAGTACAGTGTAGCAGCTTTAATAGGCATTAATGTTATAATAATGACAGAACTTTTTTTTAATGTCCTCTTCCTATTATAACTATTTAGAGGTGTATCTCAATAAATTACAATATCATAGAAAGTTTGTTTATGTCAGTAAATAAATTCAAAAAAGTTTATTAGGGAGTTTAAATGAGCGGAGTGGAGTCATTTCACAGTGTGGTATGAGTACTTTTACTGAAGTAAAGGATCTGAATACTTCTTCCACCACTGTCCTTTTTACTTCTTTATTTTTTTCTTATTATTTTTTAATTATTATAATTATTTTTTTTAATTTTCTTATTTTTATTTTTTATTTTTTTAAATTTTTTAAAATGTATTTTATTTTTTTATTTTTCTGCGCTTCTGCGCATGCGCGGCCCCGTGGCGCTTCTGCGCATGCGCGGGGTTTCAACGCTTCAGCGCATGCGCAGAAGCGTTGGAAAAAAATAATAAAAAAATAAAAAATAAAAAATATTTTTTTAAAATAAAATAAAAATAAAAAATAATAATGATAATTTAAAAAATTAAGAAGTAAAGAAGTCAGGACTTGAAGACCTCCGGCACGGTGCCGGAAATCATCATTTTTTTAATCATGTTTAAAAAAAAAATAAAAAAAAAACCTTAGTTAGTTAGATCTGGATATAACCGGGGAGGGCAGCATTACGGTGGATAGCCTATAGCCTGCCGGAGTAGAAGAAGGCGGCTCATCGGCGAGCGTGCTTTAGACCCACGTCATTACTATTTTTCAAGAAAGTGGCTGGAGACAAATCCAGCGACTCCTTCTTACTCTTTTTAACGACCCGCTAACGAGCCGGAGGCCGGCGTTACAGTTAGCTCTGTAGCAGTACAGTGTGTATGTGCTGCTGCTGCTGCAGAATGTGTCCACTTAGCGATCTGTTTGTTTACAACAAGCACCGGAAACTCTGTGAGCAGTTAGCGCGTACCGTTAATTCACGATCACTATGTTTATGATCAGCGGAGACACTGTGCATAATAATTAGCCATGCTGCTTTGTTTATGATCATTTGCTGTGCACAGTCAGCGACGGCGAAAACCATACGTCACCTCCAGAGTCTCTTAATCGCTCTGGGGGCTAACTTGTTGTGGAGACACGCAGAGTGAGCGGACATTTGAGAGGTTGTTGGAGGTAGGATGATGTGGATTCAAATTCAAATGCTTACATTAATGAAGACCTAAAATTCAGTGTCTCAAAAAAATGAAATATTACAAAAGACCAATTTTAAAAAGTATGTTTAATATGGAAATGTTGGCCTCTGAAAAGTATGTCCATCTATATGACTCAATACTTGGTTGGGGCTGTTTGACTTGAACTACTGGAAATTGACTTTTCCATGATATTCTAATTTATTGAGACGCACCTGTATTTATTTACACCATTAGTTGTTAACAGACAGATGCTACATGTTTAAAAAAGCAAATCTCCTTACTGCAGATATGTTTATATCAGGCTTCCCAGCTGAACTTTGAACTTGCTTTGTTGAGAGTTGTTGACATTTAAACAGTTTTGCAACTTCATGTTCAATTGCATGTTTAGGAAACAATATATCAAATATGAGCAAAATTAGGACTATAAGAAAATATTGAAAAATCCCAAGAGATGTAGAATACTCTCTTCTTCAAAATGTTCAAGGCACAGTGATATAAAAACAAGGAAAAGTGGAAAATCCCTAGAGAACCCCTCCCCTCAAAAATGTGTTTTTCTTATATTTGGATTATGAAACGGTTTATTTATTTTATGAAAATTCACAAATGAATGGATACACGGTCCCCCATAAAGTTGGAATAAAATGTTTTTTACCTCATTCCATGAAATCATTGTGACAATGTGACTTACTCTTGACAGATAAAGTGTATATCTTCTGAAAAGGATTGAGCCTGAAAACAAAATTATCCCAACTTTATTGGCAACTGTGTATTTGAGTATAATTTAAGTATATTGGAATGCCACATTTTCTCAATTTTTCAGTACATATACACAATTAACGGCTTTATTTGAATTAATTGTCTTTACTTGAGCTCTCAAAACAATGAGAACATTTTTAAAAATGTGTCAGAAAGTTCCTCAACATTTCTCTGCTCATTTTGCACATTTTCCTTTGTTTCTGCCCTCACAGAGCCCACCGCCCCTCTTCCCGGGGAGACGCTCCAACCCTCGGCTCCAGTCCCTCCTCCACAGTGAGAGAAAAACACATTGCTTGAGAATCCGAATGACTCTGACCACTTTGAATCCTGCCGGTATCATCCGAAATGAAGAAGTAAGAAGTCACAAATTGAAGGAATGGAACACAATTTACATGTTCAGCTCTTTTTTTTTCTTCTTTTTTTTTCCAACAAGGACAATTGATGCGAGAAAAAATGATTATGTCTAAATCAAACCAGCTCTACTTAGACTCTGCTGAAAAATAAGTCCCTTTTAAATTGAATCTGCCAATGAAGAAAATGTACTTTCAAACTGAAGCTCTTCATCCTGTGCGGCCGATTGGACGGCAACACGTCACTTCATAATTTTGAGATTGTTGTGAACTAAGAGGGTCTTACCAACATGCTGCCACTCAAGGAGAAGAAAAGACTCATCTCGTGTTTTCAGTGTTTTGGAAATTGTTGCATTTATTTTCTGCAACATTTTGTCACAACTTGTGAAGTCCTGTGCTTCAGAATCTCTCCAGAGTCCCCACCCCCTTTTACTGTAGGTACTAATTAAAATATATGTAAGAAAAAAATGCACTTTTACCATGTTTCCCAAGGTCCCATTGAAAGACTTGAAGCATCCAAGAAATTGAACTTTAGCACTTATATCGCCCTTTTGTTGTCTTAAATACTTTTTCATGCTGAAGGTTTTGGAAACTTGATTGGAAATGTTACTTTTTTCCTCTCTATTTTTATTTGTATTGCATGGAGAAGCGGTCACTCTACAGGGTCGGGCCTGAAGGTCACGTGTCGAGAACCAACTAAATGTCTGTAATGAATAAAAAACAAATCGGAAGCCAGTTGGAAATCAAGTTGGTTTGGATGCAGTTTGAGATAATGTACTGTAAACTGGATTTTCTGTTACAAACACACCTTTTGTTGCCCTGTAATGATAATGTTTAAAAGTACTGACAGCATGAGATCATCTTTAAAAGACGTCTCTTTAAATAAATCTTAATAATGTCCCTCATTTCAACAGCACTTAGAGGAAAACACGTCATGTTTTTCAAAGCGTGATGAATTCAAAGCATCCAGGTTGTAGTTTTTGCGAGGAATGTAGTTTTATTGAAAAGGAATGACTGAAAGTCTGGGGAATAATAATTCTATCAGCGACCGCATAAGTGTTTTATTCATAATTTGTGTTACTTGCTAAACCAAAATGTTTTTATAATCTTGTTTATCTCACATTTATTCAGTGAGTTTTATTGTGGTTGCTTTGGAAATTAAGAGCTTGTTTTTTGCTGGTGCATTTCAAGTTACACATGGAAGAAATGTGAATGCTGTCAAAAAAAACAAACAAGGGAGCTCGCACCTTAAACAGCTGACAATGGAGAATTGTGTCCTTAATATTTGCAACAATATCCTCACT
The DNA here is from genome assembly GCF_030273125.1 of Centropristis striata. Taxonomy (NCBI): domain Eukaryota; kingdom Metazoa; phylum Chordata; class Actinopteri; order Perciformes; family Serranidae; genus Centropristis; species Centropristis striata. The sequence goes on along the minus strand of NC_081519.1, from coordinate 9,614,605 downwards.
TTTTATCCTATCAATTTTTATATTTTTTACTGTCTGTTTTTCCATCTTCTTTCTTTGATATGTCAACATTGTAACTGTATATTATTACCTTTGTAGCCTATATTTACCCTCTCCACTGTTGTGTATGGATCAGGCCGGTCCGTTGGATCTGTCTCGAGATGTGACGGTGAGCATGTGTGTATGTGAACGCATGCCATTAAGATCTGTAAACCACATTACCGTTCAGTTTTATTTCCAGTGCCATTTGTCGTGTGTCACAAAGTTTGAAGAATTAAAAAAAACAGGCTTCGTTCCGCACACGACACGTCAACGTCAGTGTCATGAAATATAATCCAGTCAGAAGGTGAAACTTTACAGTTAATGTCCGTCAAGCCAGTATTGCTGAGCTCACCGCAGCTGTGAGCATAAATGGACTTCTTTTATCTGTGTTATTACTACATTGTGTGGATTTTGTGATATGAAATAAGTGTATGTTCAGTTTCTGTATGTTTTTCACTATGCTGAAGGTAGCAGCAGTTGCATTGATTATTATACAGTAGAAATCAATTTTTCCTCAGTAAATCATCACATTCGTGCTGACAGTTACTCTGGCAGTTTGTATTAAAAAATGGCAAAACAAAAGAGGTTCAGGTTTTAATTACAAAATGTTGGGGAAAAAATAAAGATGTGAAGAGGAAGACGGTGTGTGCAGTGTTTGTTGTTTTTGTCAAACTTGTCATACAAAGAACCACACATAAGAAGAAAAATATACAAATGAATAAACTAGTTTGTTAGATTACTATTTTGTCAGGCTAATTCAAATGTTTTACTTCAGGCATGCCAGTGATTTATTTTCTCATAAAGAGAATATTGCTTTGATGTAAAGCACAAAGCATTGCAATGTTCATATAGTTTATTATATAATTAAGTGCAATATATATTTCCAAATCACACATAAATCTAAATCTTTTGGCCATGTTAGTGGTTCTCATTTATTTGTCGTATTATTTAATAATAATCTTTTTTTTAAAGTTTTTAATATCATTTTTCTAAAGTGACTTACTTGTTTCCAATATTTATATCATTGGATTATTTTGTGTTTATGATTTTATATATTATTCTATTTATAACAATATTTTGTTATATTCTACTGATAACTTTTTAATAATCTAATTTGATTAAACAATAGTAATATCTATAACCTGGGAAAAAAAACATGTTTGCTAATTAAGACATTTTACCTCAGAAATGCCAATGATTTATTTCCTCAAAGAGAATATTGCTTTTATGTCAAGCAAAAAGCATTGCATTTGCAATGTTCATATAGTTTATTATATAGTTAAGTGTAATAAAAATATTTACAAATCACATCAATCTAAATCTTCCGGACATTTTAGCGGTTCCCATTTATTAATATTCAGTTATTTTAATTAATGAATCATTATTTTTAACTGATTATATATATATTTTTAACAAGTTACTAATATTTTCCCAATATTCATATTATTGGATTATTCTACTGATATTTTCTGATTTGTTATTAAAATTGTGTAATATTTTTAAGCAGAAGACTCACAGGCTGAAATACACTTTGGAAACAAGGATTTTTATTCAATACTGTTGTGTTGAGTTGTAACATGTCACATTGTAATTTCCACCTGAACAAACAAACAAAGCTGTTGACAACGAGACTGACAGGTTGATTGACAGAGATTGAACAGGTGAAATATTCGAGGGAACCCTACTGCCGATTGTACCTGCGAGGCTGAATACAGTTTGAAAGATGAGATGAAAGGGTTTCTTCACATTAGACAGAAAAGGCACTTTTGAAATGAAATAAAAATGTCAAAAGAAAAAGAAAAGACGGACTTGTTGGAGGTAGGATGATGTGGATGAAGGGCAAAACAAGACAAACAATACAAAAAATTATGCAGGAATAAAATTAAAGCTGGAAGCGCATTTATGAAATCCTCAACCGCTCATCACCATCCGGACGAGTTCTGTAACAGAGAGAAGAGAAACGCGACATCAGCATCAAATCTGAACAGTCAGACAAACTTCAAACATCAGTCAGCGAGGATACAAGCTCTCTGCTCACCAGCAGGAGGTCAGACATCTGGAAAATAACAGACATTGAGACAAAAATATAAAAACAGCAGCAGAGTAACTGGTGAGCAACTGAAAGAGAACATTTGAGACATAAATCAACTTTTGAACTGTTAATTTTCTTTTAGTATTTTAGTTAATTGCATTATTCTTTCAAAGCTGCAGTGGATGTGGAGTGAAACAGTAACATGTAGGGAAACAGCCAGAGGAGGCACAGGACCACTGCAGGAGGGAGAAGTTAAAGGTTAAGTCAAATTAAAAAAGGGACACATTATGCTCATTTCATGTTTATACTAGCATCTAGGTTTCTACTGGAACATGTTTATATATAATACATATTTTTAAGTCTGAATTAGAAGAAAGTGACACATTACAAGCTGTGCCAATGGTGTGAAATGATTCAAATTCCTGCCTCTCCCCCAGCTTGTTACATTTAAAAGTACGAAAAAAAATTGGGGCATTCACAAACAGTTTTGACACAGTTCGGCCAATCTCAAATCCTCACTAGACACGTTTTTTTTTATGTCCGTCACTCTCGCATTAAATAAGATTCCATTCAATTAAATGCATCAATTCTCACTGGGGCGTGACAGCTGTTTAAAATCACATAAATATCTTGCTATATATGTGTACTTATTAACCACATCTACGTTCACTGATCAGGACTCCCAGTCTGTTTGTGTCCCTGTTTCACTACACAAAGCTTCTCCCACAACAGAACGTAAACACACCACTCAAGTCTCGCTGACAGTGGGGATTCCTAGCAATGCTATCGGTGTTGCCAGAACTCACAAGTGCGAGTTATTGATACCGAAAGGACTCAAACAACGTTAATTTCCTCCTGATTTGTACGTCTGAAAAATGCTATTTTAGAGTCATAATGTTCAGAAGATACGTGGCTTGTGAAAAAAGAAAAAAAAAAATTACTTTGGTGAATCTGGGACAAAAAAAAATCTCAATATCTGTGCCCACATTCTCTTCAACCATTGTAGTCAACAGACACAGACCAAATGCCAGTCTTCTAAATATTTGGGCATTGGCAAAACCCACATGACACAGACACAGGAACTGACTCGTGCGTGAGCCGTCTCGCTTCTAAACAGACTCTGCTTTCATGCTCAAAAAACACATTATTTTTCTCAAACTGCCCCGGCTGCTGCACCTTTATTCACCCTGCCTGAGACACGTCATTTGAGCGCCTGTCTCTTTAAATCCCCCTACCAAAAAAATAGCGCAATCTGCTCTGATTTTGTTTCGTCTTCTTTTTTCCCCTGCTAAAAGGGTTTTTTTAGAGGAGTTTTTCCCTGGCCGATGTGAGGGTCTAAGGACAGAGGGTGTCGTACCATGTACAGTCTGTGAAGCCCTTTGAGGCAAATCTGTGATTTGTGATTTTGGGCTATATAAATAAAATTGATTTGATTTGATTTGATTGGTCAGCTTGAGCCTGTTGGAAACAGAGCAATCAGAACAGTTGGAAACTTGAAGTATAACTATAGGGATTATTTTAAAACACATTTACCACATTACTTGAAACTTTGGCCACATTTAATATGAACATCTGACACTGTAACATTATATATTAAAGAAAGTAATGAAAAGCATAACAGGTCCCCTTTTAAAGATCAGAAAACACTACCAACACTCAGAGGCCACAGAAGAGGCTACAGTTAATGTTTTATTTTACGTTTTCTACTAGCAGGGACGATATACTTGAAAGAATTTGCAAAACCATGTCCATTTACTGTTGTGGTTATGACATTAGTTTCTTTTATTCTTTTGGCTGTCACTTTGAGCATTACACCATTGTTGCTGGACTAAGCCAAACATCTTTTGGGTGTAACAAAGTCACTACGCTGTACTCTCACTGCATGTTACGACCCGTCCCCCGTCTTCACTCATTAACTAGAGGAGTGCGGCCCCTGTGCAGTGGTAAGCTGTTTCTCTGTCTGAGTCAGGAGGACAGCAGTGATGAGGGCTCTCAGGGGTTTGCTCATACCCTCTGCTCAGCCAGACATGATGTAGCGGACAAAGGCTGTGAGGCGGGAACACCGAGTCAGTGAGCATGTGACACAAAGACACAATGCCTCTCGCCGTTTTGTACATTATAAAAGAAGCAGTGACATATTTTCATGAGACAGTCAAGGACAGTATAGTACAATAGTGAAAGAGACATCTTTACCTTCATAGTTAATGCAGCCATTGGCATCCTCATGTCCTGCTAAAAGAGTCTCCACCTCCTCCTCTGTCATTTTTTCACCTGTAACAAACAAAGAATTACTATGATTTTTAAGATGAAAAAAAAAAGAAAAGGAGGACTTTCCAACAGGAGATAACATGTTTGTCTTCGCACAGTGCCTGAAGGGATTTTACTTTGCATGTCAAGACAGACACAAGTCAGCTCAGCTAGATAATGATTAAGACAAATCTTTGTTTTTCAGGTTTTTGTTGACTCACCTAGTGTAGTGAGAACATGACGCAGCTCTGCTCCCATCACTGTGCCATTTCCCTCCTTGTCAAAGACACGCAGACCCTCCACGATGTCCTCAAAGGAGCCCTGGTCCTTGTTCTTAGCGATGGCCTGGAGCATGGGCAGGAATTGTTCAAAATCCAGCATCTTGGAGTTCATCTCTGCAGGTGAATTTATAAAAATGTTTTTATGTTAAACATCTGAAGGACCGTTCTGAAATGGATTCCCAGCATTGGCAAAAAATGGGATAGACATGCTTTTTTTTTTTTTTTTACAACATCAGGGCTTTAGACTAAATGCTCACAAATGTAATGTATGAAATCATGGCTTACATTAATATTAATGAAATAATAATGGCACCACATTTGCACATTGAACACACCTTCATACATACCAATTACTGTCCACATTCAATCCACATCTCACTTTACAGAGTTCATTAAGAACAGAGAACCTACTTTTTTCAGTAGACCTGCAAGGCCCAAACAAGCCAAAAACCAGCAGTCCACCACATATTGATTCTCTGAGGTTGTAACGAGGGATTCAAATGCAGCACAAAACGTCGAACCTTACTGTTAATTCAACCTACTACATTGTAGTAATAGATCCTTCGCTCCTACAGCCATCAGGCTGTCTCATTCTTCAAGAGATTCTAGCAGACTAACTGAATTTCCCCTCGGGGATGAATAAAGTAATTTTGATTTGATTTGATTGCAGTTGCCTTGGCTATTTGAGTTGTGGCAGGTGACTCAGAGCTTGCCTTCTAACTTGGGGTTTCCCAGGACCTTGAGCACCTCAGCATTGACGGGGTTCTGCCCTAGAGCCCGCATGACGTCCCCACACTGGCTGAAGGTGATCTTCCCCTCACCCGTCCGGTCAAACAGAAGGAAGGCCTCCTTGAACTCTAACATGGAGACAGAGAGGAAGAGCTCAGATTCAGCTGTATAGTACATTAATACACATTACTCACAAATGATGGAGATACAAAAACAAACACATCTGCAGAAAACCAAAGTGCTTTAAACCCAAAAGATACCTTTCATCTGTAATTTGGTTGTGCAGAAGGACAGCTGATACCACCGCACAAATTGTTTTGAAAGTCTAAAAACATGCAAATAAGTCTCATTTTCTGTTTTCATGGCAGGAGTGGCTCCTGATACTGCTGCGTAGGTAGGTGCCCTATCAGCTGGCAGTGCTGTGACGATTAAAACATTATCACAACCTTCTGGGAACGTGAACATGATAAAAACACATTATGTATTCAAAGTACTGTGGCCTACTGATGATGAATAGCACCAACAACCCTTCCCTTCCTGACAGTACATTAGCAGCTTTTAATAATTGGATTTCTGGTCAGAATAATACTTTGTTACAGTTTGGAAGCATCTGTTAATTTTCAAAAATAGCAAGTAGTCACACAGGTAGGACAAATAAAATATGACAGCCCTCTGAATCAGAATAGAGTTGTGTGGTGTGTAGAGATTCCCACCGATATTTAAACACCACAAAGAAGCTGTTGTCCTGCATAAATGGATACTATCTGTTGAAAAAAAGCTGTTGCCCTTTCACTGAGAGCCTCAAAGGAACAGTTTAAGTGGCATCTGCCACACCCTAAGGCACACCAGAGAAGTGAAGTCTACACTGCTCTGCTGTACCAAAACCTGTCTTTATTGACTCCTGACATTTAAGGGGAATATTCCGGCATTAGCATGCAAACACACCCACATGCTTTATTCGATTTTTCTTTTTAGTTAGTACAGCATTCATATGGCACTCATGATGAACTCAGATAGAATTTTCTCAGGTGTAAGTTGTGACACACATTGAACACACTGAACCTCACACAGCTACAAAATGTTTAGTTTAGTATATCTCAGTCTGGCAGAGTTACCTGAAGGGGTCCAGCAGTTCGTAGAGAAAACAGTCGAGCTACAGGGTCAGAGTGATGAATCCATAAAGCTATTTCAAGTATGAAGATGACATATATAACAGTATTTATCTGTATGTAGAGTACACTGACTTGTACATATACACATACTGTGAAGAATCACCCAGTCCATGTCAGTATTTATTTCTTTGTTCACAGCTTTCAAAATACTTGACTTTTATATATTAAAACACTTTTTTTTTTCATATAGATGTGCACATAATTATCTGTTCTTTATCATTATGTGTTCAGTTTAGTTGTCTTCCTTCTTTGCTTTATGTCCATTTCAGTGTATTAAGAGTAATCCAAAACACCGGAGTCCAGTTCCCTGTATGTGTGCACATACTTACTTGACCAATAAAGCTGACTGATAGGTTTATAACCTTAACCATTAAGAAGAGAAACCCTTTTGCTAATGAGATGTCAACTCACCCATGATCTGGTCCTCTGTGAAGTCCGACTGGTTGAGGCAGGGTTTATAAGGCACAGGGGAAAAACAGACTGGCGTTAGTGTGATGTTCAAATGCTTCAAGTTAATCCTCCATTAACGTACAGCTAAGAAAAGGATTGTGGCTAAAGGCTTTAAGCTAGAATGAGAGCAGCAGGCCAGCAGAGATACGCAGCTAGCTTAACGTTAACTGGGTTACATGTTTCCAAAATGCTCCAATTATTAACAACGCGTTGCATTTATTGATATTAGTCGTTTAAAAGTAGCTTTCTCGATAGATTATTCTGGATAAATATCTTAACTCACCATGTCTGTTTGTGGTTGTCAGATGACAGACGGGCGAGGGTCTCGTATCTTCTCTAGGCTAATGAGGAGGATGCCGCCTGGCCCGGCTATATCAGTGCATCACCGATGATGTCACCGCAGCTTGTATAGCAACAGCCAATAGGATGCTTCGATTTGACAGCAGCCGCAACAAACCACGCCCCTCTATTTATCTGAATAGATAATGAGCAGTAACGGAATAAGCATTCAGGTCGTTGATTAAACTAACACTAATTAGTGTTTCTGCAGTACAAAAATAAAAACCGGTTACCAGTAAAAGGCCCACATTCAAACTATTATTTAAGTACCAGTACAAAGTTTTAGCATAAAAATGACCAAAATATATTTAAGAGCACCAAAAAAAAAGTACTTATGCAAAATAGCGCATTTTAATTACGATAATGCTTTATATATTGCTTTGCTGTTAAACATATAATACAGATTAATTTATTAGTATTTATATTTATTTGTTTTAATATGAATCTGCAAATAAGCAATGTCTAATAAATGTCCTTAAGAAAAAAGTAGAAGAAAGTAGCATTACATGGAAAAAGTCAAATAATGAATAAATACCTTAAATTTGAATTAAGTGCATACTTGAGTACATTCTTAGGGTCACTTTTCCAACAGTGACTAAAATAATCATTAAAAAAAAAAAAAAAAAAAAAAGAGTAGAAAAATAGTACCAAGTAAAGAACTTCCAGTAATACCAAGTGATAACTGTAATTTTTGTCATTTTCATTCATTGGCGCACTATACCACAAATAAATTATTTAATTGCACAGGTAATGTGTTAATATAAATGTTTATCTGCAATCAGAGTCAAGACTACAAGTCAGTCGATATTTATTTTGTTTTAATAATCTGAATCTGCAAAGTAACTTATGTTGTTAAAGAAATGCAGGAGAGTAAAAAGTACAATACTTTCCTGTGAGATATAGTGGAGTAAGAACATAATCTTGCATAAAATGCACAATATCTTGGTAGAATGCACATCAGATTAGAAAAGAAAGAGTTCCACTTCGAAATTATATGTAATTACATGGGTTACATCATTGAGAGTGTTCATGTGGCTCTTATAATAAAAAACAGAGAAGATATCACAAATGAATATGGACTTAGGTTTCCAGGGAAAAAAACATTTTATTGTTGGATCAGTAATTTCATCAGCCATCAATGCTGACCTGCTGTACATGTTGTGCTTTCAAATTCATGATGACACTGTGTCACTTTCTGAATGTTGAGGATTAAATGGGTAGTTGCATTTCATCTTTATATTAAATAAAACCCACATGACAAATCATTTGACATAAATGTTTCTCCTCCCTTCATTTGGCTTCTTCACTGGCTGACTCTCCACACTGAAATCGGACAAAGTCCAAAACTCGAGCCTGCTGACCCCTGAGGAACTCTGCCACCGTCCTACTGGGGTCTCCCAGGAAGGTCTGAGGCAGCAGGCGCGTCTCACTTTCACCGCACGGCAGGTCATCCATGTTGCCCAGAGACAAGGGGGCCTCCCCCACTACATGCTGTCCCAACTTACGTCCTAGAACTTCCCGCTCTTCGTCCTTTCCACCCTGAAAAATTACCAGAGCGCCATAGCGACCCATGGCCACCTCGGTCTGGCCGCTCACACCTCCATGTATGTACGAGCCGAAGTGCCACTCAGAAGGGATAGCCACTGACACCGCCCGTCTCACTGACATGTTCTCACCGAGGCGGCCTAACAGAAAAGAGGGAAACTTGTTTAATCAATGAATGGTGCAATAAACTGATTTCAGCAAAAAAAGTGCTTCATTTGAAAGATGGTAAAGACTTCATTTTAAAGGTCTAAATGGTTCGTTTTCACCGTCCTTTCTCAAGTATGAAGTATTTACAGTTCTTGCCCAGACTAAAAATGTTTTCATTTGTTCTCCTTTTTCTGCTGTTAAAGGAATAGTTTAGATTTTTTAAAGTGGGGTTTGTTTGAGGTACTTTTTTATATTCAGTGCATTATCTACAGTCAGTAGGTCCCCAGTTTGGCGAAGTAGACAGGAGTGCGGCTTAAGTATGCCAACTGCAACTACAAACCCACTTCAAAACATACAAGCTATACATTTAAGTGAAAACAATGTGTACATTTGAATTCCACATGGCAACACATGGGATGACATCATGTATGACTGACATTTAATGTTAAAATATCAGTATTTACACTGAGTGTCATCAACAATTTAAACCTGCCAAAATGATTTTTGACCACTTGGGTGCAGCAGAAACAAGTTGTGAAAAAACTGACATATTTACCTTTAAAGTTGATATCTGTTAACAGTTGCTAATTTAAACATTCAGCAGATATGCAGCTTTAATTTATGTTTGTGTCCACCTCATTATTGCAAGTCCAATATTCACTCTCTTTGAGGTCTGTCTTTGGTCTTTACGAACTAGTAGTCTGAAATTTGTCTGCTCTTCTGTGTTCATTTTTTTTAGTATAGTCAGTATCTCATGCGTACATGTGAGCATATAAGCACACAGGATATTTTGTTCCCTTGTGCCATAATGATTATTGTTACATCACTTCTCGTACAAAGATTTGCAAGGAATTAAATGTACAAGACAACATCAACTTCAATTTAAAATTGTGCGTTATACTGCCATCATTGCTTATGAAAATCCCATTTGAAGAAAATCTTAAAATTCTGGTAGAATAAGCACAGGGTTAGGGTTTTAGTGTTTTAGAGCCTAACAGAGCAGTGTCACCTCAGAAAAAAACAACTACATTCTCTTACTCACCTATTGTGAGAGCCACTCTGTCTGAAAGTGAAGCTCCTTCATCCACACTGAGATTGTTTAACTCTTCACCTGCCAGGACACTCTGAAAACAAATGTAAACAGAGTCAAAGCAGAGAAAAGGAATCAGAGCTGGTGCTTTCTGGCATTTTGAGATAACAGTGTTGCATCCACTTGTAAGCAGTGATAATAGATAATGTATATATCATATATTATATGGGCCTCACAAACAGTCCTAAATATGGAAACAGTGGGAAAAAGGTGTTACCTGTGTGAGAGTGCTACCTGATATACCCAATATTATACTATACAAATTTATCACATTAATATAAAGCCACATCAGTTTAGCCGGCTTCTTAGCGTGTCTATTTACATAGTTACAGAAAATGACATGAGTTTACCTTAACATATCCTGCCTTGCTTTGGGTTTTATTCTGGTGGTGAGCCAAGGTGGCAAAAGCAACGTCCTTAACCAGCTGTTGGAACTTCTCATTACGAGCGACAAAGTCTGTCTCACAGTTGACCTGCATCAAACACACAAGAAGGAAGACAACAGATTTTACTGAATGCCATCATGCCCAACCAACTGTAGAGTAACCAACCTGAGTGATGATACTGTTAATTAACCCCTGCACCACTGGCCTTACCTCCACCATAACTGCAGCTTTATCTCCTATAACCATGCCAATCAGGCCCTCTTTGGCTTTGCGTCCCTCCAGCTTGTTTGCTTTGCTCCAGCCCTCCTTCTGGGCCTGCTCATGTAGCCATGTCTCTGCCTGAAAGTTTAACAAATCACATTAATAACAGTCACACGGTTAGTTGTTTCAGCAGTCCCCACATACTGACAGATAAGGGCCAGAACAACTTCAATATACCTTGGCATTGATTCTACAAGTCTCTGTACACTAATGGAGGGCTGAACACTTAAATATTTCAAAGATATTCCCTCATTTGGTGTTTGGATGCTACTGGTGGTGGCCAGTGCTGTCTAAAGCGTTGGTTCAAAAATCTCCAATAGGTGTTTAACTGAGTTGAAATCTGGTGAATGAAGACCATAGCATAGGATTCACATACTCATCAAATAATAAAACATTCCCATCAGGATAGAAATAAGGTCAGAAACTCAAGGTCAATTGGGCCTGTTCAGCTTTATTATTCAATCCACGGAGCGTGATAATATCTGAATTGCTGAATTGTATAAGGCAGTACATCTCTGTGGAAGAATCTACATTCATTATGTTTTTCAACTCATTCAGTCAGATTATTTCCTTTAATTAGTCACCAATCTGTAGGTATATTGTTGTAGCACACTGGTATTGTGAGTGCAGACACAGCAGGGGATTACCTGAGCTATGTCATTGTCAAACTTCTCCAGAGCTTTCTTGCAGTTAATGAAAGTGTATCCAGTGCTTTTCCGCAGTTTCACCAGGAGGGCTTTCTCAGCTGCCAGGAGCTGACAACCTGTGTGTAGTGACTGTACATGCTGGCAGAGGCTGACCTGAGGATGACAGCAGGAGAGAGTCTGTATAGTATCATGACAAGAAGCAGTGACCGAGGCTGTGTCTTTATTAGACAGTCGCATGTGCCACAACTTTGCTACAACAAATGCCACTTTAAAGCATATTTTTTTTACAGAGATATCCAGCCACATTTATTTATAACGAACATGAAATAAGACTGACAATGTAAGGAAACACATTGAAACTGGCCCGGTAACGTTGAGCTGGGGAATCAGAAAGTGAGGAAGCTAACCAACAAACCAGCTAATTACAGCTCGAGCTTAAAGTGAATTGTTAGAAATATAACCAAGTGTAAAGCTTAATGTGCTCACCTTTGCAACGTCTCTTGTAACTGCTCTGAATATAAAGGATAAAGACATTTTACACCTTGTAGAAGAGAGCTGACTTATGAAAGCTCAGAATGTCATTGAACTCCACGCTGTGTAAGGAAGCCGTGAAGGGACAAAACGGCTCCGCGGAAAGTTGCGTATTACTGCGCAGCGCCCTCTGTAGTGCGGGAGGACAGCTGCGTTGTCGAAGCCATACACAGAAAAGTCTGTTGACCTTTCAATTCTTAGTGATGTAATGTAACTTAGGAAATATATTTAAGTAGTAATGATGATGATGTTGATGATGATGATGATGATGATGATGATGATGATACTGCTATTACTTATATATATAATATTTTTTTTTTACTAGTAGTTAAAATTATTTATAGTATTTATTGGTGCAGCTAAAAGTGCTTTACAATAAAGTGAAGAAAAAAGACAATAAATAAAACAGACAAATTGAAAAAAATATATACTGTACATACTGTGCTTCTGTACAATCAGGTACTTGAGTAATTTCAATTTATGTTAGTAAAAATGTTTTTGTTAAATTACTCCACTACACATTTTTGACAACATTGGCTACAAGTTACTTTTGCAAATTCAGAAATAGACACACAACTAGAATGACTGCATAATTATGCTTTATTGATCAAAGTCAAAGTAAACTTTAATGTAAATTTTCCATATTTACAAGACACTTAGAGATTAAAATAACGTCCAGTCCAGTCCAACATTGAAAAAGGAAAAAAAAAAAGATAAACAAAAATAAGTATAAGAGCAGGACATAATAAAAATGGTTTATTATGTGTGGGTTTTTTTTAAATTGATTTTGCTTTTATTATTACAACACCAAGTCTAATCACAAAGAATAACATCTATATTTGGTACTGAAAGTATATTTGGATGTTAATACTTTTATTTAAGTAATATTTTGAATGCAGGATTTTAACTTGTAACAATGTATTTTTACATTTACTTAGGAAAAATACAAGGCTTACTTGACCACTGAATATTCTGTCAAGAGATTGTATGATTCTGACCTAAAAATGTCTATTTCTGATTCTTAAAAACAGTATTCAAAAAGCAAAGTCTTGACACTTATTCCTGCATCAGTTACTTTTGCTCAAATTAATTAATGCTTTTAAACAATTAATGGAGATATCTGCTAGCAATCCCCTTTCTGGTGGTTAAAAAAATACTGTGTTATAAAATTACCTATTAATTAACCAATTAACCTTATTTTAGGTTTTTTAGGTTTAGGTTTATTCAACAATACATTAACGGCGTCCATCGAAAACTGTAAACTGTTTGGAGGCAAAAAAAATCCTGCACTTTCATGTATAATTATCAGCGACAATCAGTAATTTAACTGCACCAACACAAGGGCAACAATTCCCAAAAGAACCTAGAAAAACTAGAAATGCAACTTTTTCTACTGTAAGTGCATTAACATTGTTTGTTTAAAAGCAACTGAAAGCCACAAAACTTAAATATGCATTTTACTGTTTACTGTAAGTGTAAAGTTAAGGACCTATTTGCAGTGGGAGCATGTGAACTCAACACGATCAGGGACACTGAAGCAGGTGAGCTTATCTGAGTATTTTGAGCTATCTTGCACAAACCCTGTGAAGTACAGCATCTGGTCACTCTGGCAGGAGAGCTGCAATAGAACGTTTTAAATAAATTTAATATTGTTTTGGATAATATAACTTTAAAACGCAATAGGCTAAAAGAGACATTTAGCTGCATAGTGTTAATGTAACAGAAATTACATTAATTGACAAAGAACTAGTGTATGACCTTAGATGGCATGTATAATCACATTTTGCACCTGATATGGTTTTATTTTGACACATTAAAGTGCCGCCTGTGTGCAAGCAGCTGTGCAGATTCACATAGAACAAACAAAGAGAAATGTATTGCCTACATTTAAAAAAAAAGATTATTCTTAAAGATCTTGAGGTGTTTTTCTATTATTCATTAATGCTTTACAAAAGTTCATTACTATCAAAAAACAAAAGATTTACATAAAGAAGTTACATGTGACAACACATTTTCATCCATGAGACAACATCATGATGAAATGATTGACATCCTGACTGATGGGCTGGGTTCAAGTGAGTGTTGCGTGTGGATTGGTCATGTGAAACTTGCTATAAAAGGGGGACGATGATAACAGTCACTTCACCTTGTTTTCAGGTTGCAGCTGAGCCAAGATGAAGGTCATTGTTGTCCTTGCACTTTGTGTGACCCTGTTCCACCACGGATACAGCAGTAAGGGATTCTTTCTGCTCTATTTTCACACTAATCTATTATGTCAGGTTTATATATATATCCATGTAATGCAGTTATAAAAAGGATGAGCAAATTGTGCTGTTGATTCTCAGACAGCCTGGACTCGTGTCAGGGCCGCTGTGGTTATGGAACAGACAATAACTTCTCCTGTCAGTGTAACCCGTCCTGTGAGCGCTACGGAGACTGTTGTTCTGACTACGTAGAAACATGCAAAGGTGAGTGACAAACACTTATTATAACTAATTGCATTGTAGACTTCTGAAGAAAATCATCACAAATGTGTTTTTTCCCTTCCAGCTGGAGCCACGTCTTGTAAAGGCAGATGTGGTGAGAAATACAACTCTCAGAACGAGTGCCACTGCAACTCCAAGTGCGCGCAGTACAAAAACTGCTGCAGCGACTACGCAGACCTCTGTGATGGTAAGAACAACCACGTGTCACCTGTAGCTGACCCGTCTCACGTGCCACACAGTATATCAGCACTGTTAGTCACATAGTTTCTCTCTGTTTATGTTTCCTGAGCAGCTACTTCGACACCTGGTCACTTTCACATGTTGGATTCTGAATCTAAGCTGTCAGCAGTCGAACAATCAGCCCCACTGTACTGAAGAAGATCATTTTCTCAATCTGATGTCTTTGGGCTGTTTAACTAAAAAAATAGATTCTCCCTCTTAACTTTTCATGATTTAAATAGCTGAGGCTCAAATCATCCAATATTTCCCAAAAATAATGGCAAAGGTTAGAGAAAAGTCTTCACATGACCCCTCAGATTAATCTTGCGACCCTTTATAGGAGCCTGACCCCTAGGTTGGGAACCACGAGAAAAAATTACCTTACTGTATATAAAGTAGTGAAAATTAGCCCCACATCGACATGCTACTACAGCAAAATGCTACTTATTACTTTTTTACTTATTTTATTAAAAATATATATTAACATATCAAAAACAGGGGCATATTTTCTGGAAAACTAGTAATTTTGCTTTAATACTTTCAGTACATTTAGTTGATAATTCTTCCTTACTTGATATGGGGTATCTTTACACCGTTTCATTAGTATTTTTTTTATCACATAAAAGATCTGGAGACTTATTCCACCACTGTTAGCTTTTGGAGCTGACCTCTTTTGGTCAAATATTTTTTCAGTACTTGACCAGCAGGTGTCGCTGTTGTGCCAGAGAATGAAGCGCATTCAGATCCTCTCGGCCTTCTTAATTTTAAGTGAGAATACTTAACCTAAATAAACTACATGAAAAGTAAAATTCTTGCTTTCCAAATTGTCCTTAAGTTAAAAAAAAGTATTGTCAACAAACTTAAGGATATAAAGCAATACTCATGACAGATAGGGGCACTGTTTTATATTATTGCTGATGTAAACAGCATTTCAATGTTAAGAACTATTTTATATATTTAAGAATTCATATATACAACTCTAATACCTCCCAATATTATTTTACATCATATTTATATTCTCTGTCTGTTTATAACTTGTGTAAAATTTTAATCTGAAACATTACTCTCCTATATAGTATAAAGTTGCATAAAATAAAAAATATTCAAGTAAAATACCCCAAATCTGTACTTAAGAACCTGAGTAAGTATAATTTTTAACTGTTAACCACTGGTAATACCATGCACAGTAACTTTGTCTGTAATTGCTCTTGTAAACATTTTTTTTGCTTCTACTGTTGTACGAACTGTAAATACCTCTAATTTTTATTTATGCTATTTTGCATTCTGTTTTTATTTCTCTACTTATCTGTAATAACTTCTGTCTTGTGCTGCTGCGACACCTGAATTCCCCCTCTTAAGATCATAAAAGCTTATCCTATTTGAAATGAATAAATAACAACACTTATAAAGATGTGTGTGTGTGTGTGTGTGTGTGTGTGATGTCCTGCAGGTGACGCAGGTGGTGGTGGAAGTGGTGTGATCACTGATGCTGAGATCAAGGCTATCTCTGAGACGCTTTTTGTTCTGGACTCAAACAAGGCCTCAGCCTCAGAGTTGATCATTGACCCTCAGGTTCTGGTGCCCGACTCCGAGACCAGCGCCAAGGACGACCTTGCGTCTAAACCGTGAGAAGTTATTACCAAGGCACTCTCTCATTGGTTCCTCTTCGTCTTGATCTTGATGTGCAGTATTTACCCCTTTTTGTGTGTCATTTTGTGTTTTTGCCTCCAGTTTGTTCCGATTCGTGAATGAGGAGGCTCTGTTCTCCAGACCCACCTATGCTGCTTTCCTCGCCGTGCTGGACAACTACAACAGGATGACTGGAACGGCGGAGGACTTCAGTCCTCAGCAGCTCGCTGAGCAGGAAGCCTTCGTCAAGGAGACCATGTCCAACACTGAGCTGGGCAGAGAGCTGTTTGCTTTCTTCTACACCAAGGGTAACTCAGTCTATATGAACCAGTACATCCTGATACTGGGTTAACACTCCTCACATAGACGTCTGGTATATTTAACATGCATGTTGTCTGTGACCCCCGCTCACTGAACACAATCTCACACGCACAGTTCCGATCACCCAAAAAAGAAACAAAATGACCAAAAAAAGAAAACAAAATGACCAAAATAGACACAAATTGACTACAAAATGATCAAAAAAAGACACAAAATGACCTATAAAGACACAAAATGACCAAAAAAGAAACAAAATGACCAAAAAAGACATAAAATGACCAAAAAAGACACACAATGACCAAAAAAAGAAACAAAATGATCAAAAAAAGACACAAAATGACCTAAAAAGACACAAAATGACCAAAAAAAGACACAAAATGACCAAAAAAAGATATTAAGTGACCAAAAAGACTAAAACACATTAACACACACTGACTTCCAAAATGATTTGGCGATCCCCAGAAATCATCTCGCGACCCCAATTGGGGTCCCGACCCCAAGGTTGAGAATAGCTGCTCTAGTGTAATTCTATCTTTTTTCAGGCGTCTATGCATCAGAGGAAGATTTCCTTTATGACCTGAAGATGATGTGGTTCGGTCTGTACTCCCGCAACAACAACAAGATGGACTCCAGCGGCTTTGAGCACATCTTTGCAGGTTCAGACCGTGCACATTTCTTTCAAACACCACAAATGTTTTGCAAATATTTCTTTGCGATTATTAAGAAACACATTCTGTTATAGGAGAGATCAAGGGAGGGAAGGTGTCTGGTTTCCACAACTGGATCCAGTTTTATCTTCTGGAGAAAAGAGGAAAGCTGAACTATTACAGCCACAGCTTCAATGGGCCTGTAAGCATCCACAACATGTTGATTTAAACTGTGACATGTGCAGCAGTTACTTAATTCATCCTGTTTTTCCTACATCAGTGGGTGAGCTATCCTGATGTCATGGGGATGCAGTTCATGTGGGAGGGCTACTACAAGCAGGTTGGATCTGCAGTCATCGGCTGCAGCCCTGAATTTGACTTTGCCCTATACAGCCTCTGCTACATCACTCGCCCTGGAAAACAGTGAGTAGACCTACATGTCATGCAATGTCATCTTGCATGTTTTAGGTTTAGGTTTATTTGCACAGTTAGAATTAAATAAAATGACAAAGATAACAAATAGTGTAAAGTGCATGGAGAGGCAGAAAACCCAGATGAGCTTATTTAAAGTCTCCACCTAGAATTTCATAGTTATAAGACTGTAATAAACTGATAATACAAAAAATATATGTATAACATCAACAACAACTTATAATGAGAATAACAAAAATAATATAGAAACAAAAATGAACATGATATAAAAGTGTATTTGTGTGTGAATTAGAACTTTAAAACAGCAGTTAAATGGGCTTTTAGACATTGTGAGTTCTTTGCCAGATGGGAAAAGCTATTCCATAATTTAGTCCCTAAATTGAACAATAAATTGACCTCTGCATGTCAGAAATCTTGGAGGATGAAGATCTAAAGATTGACGCGTTGGATAAGAGTGAACTTGAGAATTAAATTTAAAATAAGTCTTAAAGTGCTTTGGAAAGTTTTCATGGTCTGAATATACCTTAAAAATAAAAACACATATTTGAGAGATATTGATGTCATAAACAGTGAGTATCTGAAGTTTTTGAAAAAGAGGTGCAGATGAGGCATGTGACTCTGATCGGGTTGCCGTCCTAACAAAACGTTTCTGAAGAACCAAAATTCTGTGGAGTGTAGTAGGAAATGTGAATCTTTTCCGCTTTTTTAAAATTTATTGTCCCTTATCTGCAGGTGTCGTCTGAGCCTGGGAGGAAAGGAGCTCATAATCCAAACTTACACCTGGGACAAAACCCTCTACGGCGATGGGAAGAAGTTCATCGGATCTGCTTTTCCTGCAACCCCCAGGAACTGAAGCCGTCCACCGCTGAATGAGAAGCAACTCACGGAGGAGTCTGCTTGTGTGTCATTACACTGTAAATGCTTTGAATAATAACATTTCCAATGGAAGCCCTTTTATCAGTGAGAGGCATTCATAAATTCAATTAAACTTTTCAGTTTAAAAGTTTGAAGATATGTGGTGTTATATCGCAACAGCTCTTTTCTTTTGTTTTCAATAAAGCAGGAATAAAATAAAAAGTCCAACTCAACTTTGTTTATATAGCACCTTTCATTTAAACATGCAGCCTAAAGTGTTACACAGGAAAGATTTAAACAACTAAGAAAAAAAGTAAGACTCGAAATAACAAGAATAAATAAAATTGATTTAAAAAAAAAAACACTAGGAGTAAGAATTATTTAAAAAAAATAAAATAAATAACAATGATTAAAACTTAACAACTAAGGCTATAACATAACTCCAAATTAAAAGACAGATTAAAAAGATAGGTCTTTAATTTCCTTTCAACAGAATAAATATCCTCATTGTAGAACTGCAAAAATGAATCAATTAGTTGTAAATGATTAAATGAATCACCAACTAATGTAATCAGTGATTATATAATTATCACTTAATTAAATAAGTAAGAGAAAAAGGAAAAATTCTCAGATTCCTGCCTCCTAAATGTAAATGTTTTTTGGTTTCTTTGCTCCTCTATGACAATAAATTGAATATCTTGAGTTGAGTTGAGAGGATATCATCTTGGACTTTGTAAAACATTGATTTAACCATTTTCTGACATTTTATAGACCAAACAACTAATTCATTAATTGAAAAAACTATCAACAGATTAAACAATGAAAATAATTGTAAGTTGCAGCCCTACTTTGCATATAGTTTCCTTGTAGAAGTGGCCCATTCTGACACCCATTCTGCATATCCACCCGCATAAATAAAAGAGTAAACCAGACAGTGGATTAATCTGCAGTGTAACCTCTCGTGAACAGTCTTTAACACCAACAGAATGTGGTGTTCTCCCAGGGGCACGATCAAACTGTGCCTAATGGGGCAAAAAATGGGCGTTTACACACCCTGAGTGGGCACAATACTGACACCAACCCTTCAGCAGTGAGAGCATGTGTGCATCTGACACAATTGCTTATTGTCTCATAAAACATCAACACATACACACACACACACACACACACACACACACACACACACCCACACACACACACACACACACACACACACACACACAAATGCAGTCTTTTGCAGTATGAACTATAGAAACAAAAAGACATTAACAGATCCTCTTCTGCTTGACCTGCTTCAAATAGTAGCCACCAGCTAAACCTGTTCTTATCAGCTGTCCATAAAGCTGTGTGTGTAACTCCCCAGTGTGGGGTTAAGTTTGAGTGTGTGTGTGTGTGTGTGTGTGTGTGTGTGTGTGTGTGTGTGTGTGTGTGTGTGTGTGTGTGTCCAGCTGGGATGGGGGTTGATTTTACTCTTTCACTCATCTAGGGTGACTAACAGGATAAATTCTGGTCTGCCGACAGAACAGGGGGACACACTTGCAGCCCTGTTTGAAGAAAGTATTACAGGAGATGGATCTGCCACTGATCCCATTGTCCACCAGTCTGTGTGCATTCATGCAAAAAAAGAGCACAAGACCAGCCAGTTTGCAGGAAAGCGGCGGCCTTCAGCAATTCATCTGATTTGGGCCTCACATGCAGTCAAAGTGTTGCAGTAACAATAAAGTTAGCCCAGGGAAGAATTTCTCTCGCTGTTTTGTCAGAGCATATTACATTTTCTGAGCTGGTGACTCCAGAAATTAGAAGAGTAAATCTTCTCTCTTTTCACACTGCCTTCTTTTAAAAGCCCTGGTGGAATCAAATTAAACCACAGTGGGGCAAATAAAAGAAAAAAAAGATTCAATTGTTTCTTTTGTCACTCACACAACTTCATAATCGAATTATAGCTGGCCACCCGCCAGCGTGTCCTCGCATCTCCCCCAAATGGGCTCCTCCTGGCAGATCTCGTGAGCCACCTGACTTTTGTTTTGTAATTATATTATCCCGCTCTCCCTTTAGCGTGTTGTGGCTAATGGCTGCGCGGGCTAGCCCAGCTGCACATGCAGAAACAAAGCTGCTTATGGGGCCAGACAATGGACCCGTGGAAAAGGGACGCCTGAAGGCGGTCAGCCAATGAGCATGCACAACAGGGGGCCAACAGAGGGTTTAGGGAAGGGTTAAGGGGGTTTAGGGGTTCAGGCAGAGGGGGGTGTCTGTTTTACCCAGTCGTGGGGTCCATCAATGAGATGGTTAGCAGGAGGACACATGGTCAACATCACCCCTGTCTCCCCAGGGTCGGCACTGGGCTGGAGGGAGGTTCAAGTCTTGGCTTAGATGCCGGCCATTTCTAAAGTTGATGGGGGACCATGAAATACAGAGCAACGTTCATTCTCTGGAGTGTTTTTGTGGGCTTTCCGAACAATTTGATGACCGTATTGTCATTTGAAGTGGATACAGACATATGCAGAGTGAGAGATACGATCTTGATCCATTGAACTGATCTTGTTGGAGTATTGCTGCAGTGAAAATGTATCCAAGGCTACTAAATTTTGATTACTGTTATTGATCTTAGTGTGGAATGCCCTTAAACATGAACTCATAGAAATAGAAAAAGGACAGAACGGACATTAACATTTAAATCAACAAAGGAGAAACAGAGTGGCGGCCATTTTTATAAGAACTGTAACTGTTGTAATGCCTAACTTCAGTATAAACCGACTTATGGTGATTCAGTCGCAAATTCATTGCAATGTTAAGCAGCAGTGATGAACAAATGAACAGTAGAGGGTAAGAAGCACTGAGAGATATCTTTTCTGAATATGCTTTCGTACACTATCTTGTTTCCTTTCTTCAAGAGAGAAATTGAGGATTGCTGGATTTAATTGCCTCATGTTTCTGTTGGTAATGCACCTATTCATATTTATTAAATGATACTGTAATTGCCACGGGCAGCATAGGGTCCGTCCAACTCACAACCCGCAGCTAGAAGACTACTTTGTCAGGAGGAGAGCGGACTGCAGCGCAAACTAGTCAGCCGTCTGTCTCTGAATCATATTTTTTCCATTTAATTATTGTACATAAACAGAGATACAGAGGCACAAACAGATAAATAAACGAAGGCTCAGAATCTGACACATTTTACCGCCCCAGTTACATCTCGTAATATTACCTCACAACAATTGCAGTACAAGCCAAGTGACCACAGCCAACAGTACACTGTCCCTTCTATCCTTATTCTATCTCTATGCATGAACTATACAAACACGCACATGCACTCACTGCTAATGCTGCAGTATTGGCATCTCTCTGAGGACTTCCAGTATGACAGATGGACAAAGCCCAGTTTCCCCCGCTGTCACAAACAGATACACAGGGGAATCATGGGAAGGTCATGTTTGTGTGTGTACTGGAGTGAAGTTTTATCTGTCCTTCATATTTTTTTTATTATAATCAACTCAATTCCCATCTCACGAACATACCTAGAAAAGGTGAGGCAGTGTCCTCTGAGCAATGTGAACATGCTGAGTGAGCTGAGCAGCCAGTGGAGAATAGATGAGCATCTGAGCCACAGACTGTTAAAATAAGAGGTATGTTTAAGAGAAGGCCATCTGCAGCAGGACTTCATCATGTGCGGTCAGCACTGAGGGACCTGGGGACTTTATGGCATACATACAGTCTTACACTTCAGCACCACTTGTGGAACATGAGGACTGGGTGATAAGTGGGTCAAACTATAAAGAAAAATGATAAGGAAAAAACAGCTTTCTCATTAAAAATGTTGTATTTTGCCAGTTAGGATGCAACTCATGAACCTAAAACATTAAAATACAAATTCTAACTGCTTTCAGTATCATAAAGAGTGTTATGAGTGTGTAATGGGGACACAAGGCCTCAGCTATCATATTCCCCTGCTGGTACCACTCTGGGGATGCTAGAGGCCCATGGGCTATTCCCATTTCAGGCTGCAGGTGTGGAATAGAAAAGGCAGAGACCCACGGGGAGGAGCAGTGGGGAAGGTGGTTGGCCTGGGAATGGATGGGGAATGAGAAGTGCATAGTTTAGGTGTGCAGTTTACCTCATAACCTACCTCGAGTTTCTCCGTTAGGGCATATGGTGCTCTGTTTCTAAATCATGTACTGATCAGCGATGATGAGGGTCAACAAGATTTCCGGTCATTGTCCATGTCTTTGTCACAGAACATTAGTGAGGTGAACGTGTATATATACGCAAAATCAACAACTTGAATTAAGTTTATAATTTAGCCTGTTAATGAATAACAATTAAACAAGCCTCTTGGTTTCGTCTTCACAGGTAAACTACAAAGGACATGAGATTAACTTACTAAAACACATAAAATACACCAAAAAAGTTGAAAAAAATATATTTTGTTATCTTTCCATGAAATGATTGTGACAATGTGATGTATTCACAACAGATTAAGTGTATATCTTTTCAAACATATGACAATGAAAATGAAACTACAATTACCAGAGGATTGTGTCTGTAAACAAAATCATCCAACTTTATGGGTGGCCGTGTATATAAAAAACGTTGTAAAATGGTCTCATGTTGGTTGGCTTTAGGCAACAACACTACTTAGTTAGGTTTAGTAAAAGATCATGGTTTGGGTAAAAATAAGTATGTTTGTTATGTAAATGAGTCAACGTTTACTTTTGGTTTCAAGGGCACGAACAGCAGATCTTCTGGGTGAAATTCCCGTGGTTGTGTGACCCATCCATCAACCCTGACCTCCTAGGAATGATCGTAGTTCTTAGAACCACGTTCTGAGGAACCTTTAAAGGGTACCGGATTGGTCCAGAGACTTACGTGTACACAACCAATCACTCAACACAACCAATGCAGCACCGGTAATCACAAACAACAAAAACAACAGACAGCACTAAAAATAAACAGCTAGTAACAAAATAATGAACAAATGGACTGACAGTGAAGTCCAGGCTTCCCTGAGCATATACTGTATGTGACGGGGGAAATACAACGTCCAGCTGGCTTACATCACTCCAGCGTTTCTGTTGGTGGCATGAATGCAAACAGAAAAAGAGCCCTTAAAGTCATGTAGTTCTCAGGGGAGCCCAGAACTGTTTGGTCCGAAGAACCACTCGTGGTTCCAGTTTGTACCTGTATTTTTGCTGTGTGTTGTTACTTTGCAGATTCATGAAGATCAGGATATGAAATCTGATGCAACAGGCTATAACGTTGTTAAGAAGAAAAAACTTCACCTAGATATCAACAAGCAATTATAGCATGAACGTGGATATTAACATAATAAGTAGTTTGACTTTTGGTACTTTCAGAATATTTCACTAAAAGTTAGCTTTTGATGCTTTTTAATTTGAATACATGTAATGGAGTATATTTTATATTGTGGTATTTCAGCTTTTATTCAAGTAATGAGTACTTGCTAGAAGATTCAATATGGGATACGGTGATTTAAACTGCAGGGCAGGAGGTATGGATTGCAGAGAGAAGACATCATTATTGAGTCCCAGAGATACAACTGATGCTGCACACCTCATCATGTGACCAAACTTACCCCGTCTGGTCAGAGCTTCCTCTTGGGGTGAGATGAACTTGTTCAACAGCCTGTCTCCGCAACTCGGAGGGATGGATGGCTGGAAGAGGGGATGGAGCAAACACCTGCTCACACGCAACTTCAAGCTGTCACATACAGTTAGGCTCAGCCGACTGAGCGCGTCTCTCCTCCGCTCAACGTGCTGCCACAGCAACAAAGGCTGCCTGGGCCTCTCCTGTTTGTCTGGAGAGTTTTAGTGAGCTTATGCACATCATCCACCCTGACCTCCCTTACACACACACACACACACACACACACACACACACACACACACACACACACGGAGGCGAGCCACGGGCCGGCCACGCGCGAGCTAAAGCGCGTCAACGGACTGTGGGTGGAGTGGGAGGAGCCTAAACCTGGAGGTTAAAACCCGGAGCCCCCGCAGAGTGACCCACTCTGAGACTCCTCTCTGCTCAAAGACACAGAAGGACACTCGCTGCTGACAGTGGACAGAGGCACCAAACTGTGAAAGACAAATATCAGCTGCCAAACTTCCTCGAGGAGGTCCCGGGACACATCAGCACGGGTATGTCTCAAAAAGGTTTTCACAAATTATTTAAGCAGTTTATGCACCCTGGAAAGTTTTTTAAGTCTCGTTTTGTGGGTAATCGGGGTTATTTTGACCAAACTAAAACAGCTAAACAAGCAGTGAACAAATCATTTTTTTTTTTTAAAACAGAAAATGTTTATTCTTATAGCCTATGCTTCTGTCGATATTAAGCAAATAGGAGACCAATAACG
The DNA here is from genome assembly GCF_030273125.1 of Centropristis striata. Classification (NCBI taxonomy): domain Eukaryota; kingdom Metazoa; phylum Chordata; class Actinopteri; order Perciformes; family Serranidae; genus Centropristis; species Centropristis striata. Next base: position 9,589,747 of record NC_081519.1, on the reverse strand, counting down.
CAATTTATGTCGAGTTTTAAAAAAGTATATATTTCTACGTTCGCAAAATGTCTGATTTCAATTAAATCTGAGTCGTCTGTCACTGATCTGGGGACGTCGATCTTTCATTTAATCCCATGGTCGTCGCTTCATCCACGGAGAAAATCCTGCGATGCCCCAGATTGAAGTCCTGTCAGGGACTTTATCTCGCCGGCCCGGGGCATTACCAGTTCACAAGATGACCGGGATTACCCCGACAGAGAGCGAGAGGAGGGGGGAGAGAGGGGGAGAATAAAAACAGATAATGCAAGTATAAAAATTAAAATAGCCATCACTTACTATGAAGGTTTTGTTTAGGTTAGCGTGTTGTGTCGGTAAATCAGCACCAACACCTGTGGAGGAGGACAGGAGGGAACTGTCCGGTGCTGAAACAGTTTGAGAACTGATGACAGTCACCGTTTACAAAAGAAGTTATTATTATCATCGGTTATGAGTGGTGGATGGAAACTTACACTCAGTAGCTCCAGGTTACATCTTTTATAAGGCCGTAGCCAGGATTTTATAAAAGAGTCCCCCCTGATGCACCAAAGTCACCAAAGAGAAGAATTGTAAATTTTCTTCGTATTAAGATTTTTTAAATTCATTTTTATTCCAGGAAGTGTTAATTTATATCATGTGTACATTTTAACCTCTTACATAAAAAGCTACATAAAAAGCCAAGTTATGTCTTCTTTAAAGTGTGAGGTTGAGAAATGCAGAATGAAGGATGTTGAAATACTGGCAACGATGGTAACATTAATATTTTAAAACTGAAACACCGATATCATGTTAATGATACACATATGATAATATCTTGTAAGCGATCAAGCACCTCTTCAGGCATTTACGTTTCTTTCCGTTGTCACTTTTTTATATAGTTATGGCAACAGACTCTCTCTCCACATCCCTACCCTACCACGCCAAAAGTGAAAACAACAAAGTAAAAAATGAATTTGACTACTGACATATACATTTAAAATACATAAATAATAAAAAAAAATCTATAGTAATCACGATAATTCAATCAAATTCTTTTGACCACGAAAATCTTGTAGTGAAAATCTTATATTGTGACAGTCCTATACAGAATCTTTTTGCCCTCAAAATAATCATATTTACATTCTGTCCTAAAATACTGAAATCTATAGCCAACAATATGCCTACTAAGTTTTTAACTGTATATGTAAATATCTTGTGGGTTGCTAATGAACCCAAAACCCAGGAAAAAAATTGAGGACTTGACCTCAGTGCCCTCACTACTCTGGCTACAGTTGTCATGTAACTAATTATCGCTAACTTATTTGGTAGTTTGCATTATAATTTTAGTATTTTAACATACTGGCTATAGCAGTCATAGACAGAGAAATAACCTTAACAAAGTGGGGAAGTAAAAGAACACTTCTTTCCTATGTTAACTAGGGGAGTAGCATTAAATAAAAGTACTTAAGTGAAGAACTGAGTTTTGCTGAAGGCTGCAACTAACGATTGACTTATTGCAGCTCTAGTTTTACAGAACAATGCTTTTACTAAATAGTTAGTTTTGACCACCGTCGTTCTTCTGCGGTGGTTGTAAGTGTACTTATGATTAAAAAAGTTGTTGTTTGCATGTGTTTGACGGAGACATTTTCTTGTTTCCAGAGTACCATGATGATTAAGCCGTATGTGAGGCAAGGCGAGGGAGAGGAGGTGGTCAGCCCTCCACAGTGGATGGATGGAGACATGAGCTCACCTGACGGAGATGGATCAGTCTCATCACAGCACTACAGGGCAGTGGACCAACAGGACAGGGAGATGGGGAGTGAGGATGCACAGGAAGACGAGGAGGACGAGGAGGAGGGACAGGAGGATGAAAACGAATCCAAACGACGCGGACCCAAGAAAAAGCGGATGACCAAGGCCCGGCAGGAACGATTTCGTGCGAGGCGTGTTAAGGCCAATGCCAGGGAGCGTTCGCGCATGCACGGTCTGAATGATGCGCTGGAGAACCTGCGCACCATCATGCCATGCCACTCCAAAACACAGAAACTGTCCAAGATCGAGACGTTAAGGCTGGCCCGCAACTACATCTGCGCTCTGTCCGAGGCCTTGGAGGGCGGGCTCTCCACAGAGAGCAGGGCCTTCATGGAGACACTCTGTAAGGGCCTCTCGCAGCCCACCAGCAACCTGGTGGCCGGCTGCTTGCAGCTGGGACCAGCTACCGGTGCTGGGATGAGGCCTGAGGACAGACACAGAGTTCGGGCAGCGCCGGCTCCTCTCGGTGGCATGGTGAGCTATGCCTCTCCGGGCCTGCCAAGTCCCCCGTATGGCACTTTTGACTCTGCTCACCTGCTTCACCTAAGGGCCATGAAAGGAGGAGTGTACGAGAATCACTCGCCAAATGAGTACAATGCTGGCGGTGTTGGTACGCCTCCATACGACGGCCCCCCTACACCGCCTCTGAGCATCAGCAGTAACCTGGTGCCCAAACAGGAGCCTTCACCCCACTACCCACCCCCACATCACTACTCCCCCTCCCCTGTGGACCAAGGCCTGTATCAGACTCAGACTGGCTATGACGTACACTTAGAGGGGCCGTATGACTCCTACCATCCACAGCACATGCCGCCCCGACAGATAACCTCCGTCTACAGAGACTAAGACGGGTCAGGAGGGTCGATTCTGCTTTAGCCATCAAGACGACCGACTGTTTGTCGACATGAACACTGACTGAAGGATCAGTCACTCTAAGTGGACAGTCTGTTATTAGAGGAACTGTAGAGTAAAACATTTGTTTACATGTGTGGTGCACTTAGACTAGCACTGCTCAACATTGCTACAATTAGAACACACTTGACTTAAACCACTACATTTTTTACTATCTTAAAACACTGATTACCAAATAATTTTGACCAGATATCCTGTTACTGTGATACAAGCACTTCTAATCTAGCTTTGGTAACATCAAATATTCTACATAAATTAAAAGTATTTTTATTTATTATCTAATTTAATACAGTGTATATGGACTTTGTTCTCATGTGCAGGTGTGTGTCTGGTTTTCCTTTTGTACATATTTGTGATCAAGGCTCCTCTTTGTCTGCTGCTTAGACTGATAGTTCAGCTCTTGTGTTACTTTTGTGTCCTTTTCTTTGTTGTTTATTACAATATTTCATGTTTTGCACTCGAAACGTACTCAGAGGTAGATTTTGTAGCGAGATGTAATTGATCTTTGGATGCTGTTGTCTGCAGAACGAAGATGTTTTGATTGAAAATGGATGAAGGTGAGGAAGCAAAAATGTCATTCTCAGGTTATTATTATGGAAATGCACATCTAATTTCCAACAAATTTGCATTAGATTACCATTTCATTTTTCTTTGTCTTTTATCATTTATCATTTCTGTTGTCTTTTTGAAAATTTGATGTTATTAAAAATATAAAAATATCAACTCGTCCATGGATTCTGTGTTACTTTTTGTTACATAGATCGATATAAAGCAAATATACATTGATGGATTACTGAATGGGCATAAAGGGCACAGGCCCAGGGGCCCAAACTGTAGGAGGCCCCTGAGCATTCACCTGCGAGAAATCCTTCGAAGAGACACATACCTACCATGATAAGACACAAATGTCTGCAAAGAGACAGAAAACGACCACAAACAAATACGAAAAATGACCACAAAAAGATGCAAAACGAGTACAAAGAGACTCAAAACAACAGAAAAAGAGGCAAAACCAACAACAAGTGTGTATGTCTTGGTCCTAAGTAGGAAAGGTGGTGGTGCCCGGGGGTCCCATTGTCTCATAATTCACCCATATGGATGGATTGACTGACAGACAGATAGATAAATCGCTATTCTTCCTCCTTTTGTGCGTCAGAGAGAGGGTTCCTGTTTATTGCCGACTTTGTTTCTCATTTCTCTCCCCAGATCTCTGTGGTTTAGCTCCACTAATCCTTTGGCTATCTTTTAATGAAAGGGCGGATGTGCGAGGCAGGATTGCGAGATAAAGATTTATGATTAACATGGCTGCCCGGCCTTGCAGACTTTCTTCTTCACTGACACTGACGGCATAATCCTGCACCGACATCCACTCAGACTACAACTTAACACTCACATATGTAACAAACACATGTCTGTACATCTATACCCTTGAGCTTTCACTTATACTGTACACACATATTCAGGATTCAGGATCAAGTTTGTAATATATGAATAAAGATTTTTATATATAGAAGTTGCTATCATTCTGAACATATGTAATGTTTCTCATGTGGTGGAAAAGAGAAAATTATAACAAAGAGAGTGACTGAATGAGTAGAAAAATATCAGCCTGGAAATGTACTGTCAAAGAGGAGAGGTCAATAAAGAAAAAACAACAAAGATCTGATCTAAGAGCAGCCACTTCTGTTGATTCATGGTCCAGGCTGGTCAGTGTGAGGGCCACCCACTGAGAGGTCAGTCACAGGGGTCAGGAGGTCTCACTGGGTCATGTCTCCGTGGTGGGAATGGTCTGAAAGGGTCATGGTCGCCAGTTGAATCATCTTTCTGCTGGTCAAATGGTAAATGGACTGCATTTATATAGAGCTTTTCTAGTCTACCGACCACTCAAAGCTCTTTACAACCCTTGCCAACATTCACACACTTTCATACACTGATGGCAGAGGCTGCCATGCAAGGTGCCAACTTGCTCATCAGGAGCAGATAGGGGTTCAGTGTCTGGTTTGAAGACACTCTCTCTGGAGGTCTTAACCAGAATATTTTCAATTACACAACCACTCTACCTCCTGAGTCGAACAACATTACCTTCAACTCATCTCCATGTTTATTTATGCACATTGTTCACTGCAGCTTTCCATTTAGAACAGTGAGTGTTTGGTGAGTATGATGTTAGAGGTTATACTGTGGATGAAATGCTCATAATCCTGATAAACATGCTGATGAACATCCCACGCTTGACCTGCGCTGGGAGAAATATATCACTTTGTTTTCACAAGGATTAGTATAAGCCTCTGTGTGTGCATGAGTGTGTATCTGTAGTGCATTTGCACTACTACCCATGGACAAACTTTGAAGGGGCAGAATGAATAATAAAAACAGGGCATCTCTCTGCTCTCTGAAGGACATCTGACTCTAGATATGTGGGATATTCTTTATTATCCACATGATAGATGATAGACCGTTGATAGACCAATGTTTTTTTGGGAAAAAGATTCACTATTTGAAAAGACCACTTTTTCACCGAAGTCAAACAAAGAATTGAATTTGCCCTTTTTGACCCTTGACCCCTCCGACTATGACTCTAGATCAGGCCTATTCAACTGGCAGCCTGCAGCCCAGCAGCAGCCCGTTGATCAGTTCTGTTCACAAATAATTAACATTTAAAACCTACGTGAAAAAACACGAATAACGGACATTTTACCACTAAAAATCTTTCAAATCAGCAGAACGCTCCCGTGTTGTCAGTACCAGCCAATCACAATTTGTAGTATTCACGATGATGACCTTCTTTTGCATGCTGCTGTTGTTGCATGCACCCAATCAGATAAGTGCAATCTCATCATCAATCTATATAATCATTATTAGCCTCGGTGTGTAGGCTAGATCTCTCTGTGTTTTCTGATTTGTGAGAGCAAAAGAAAACTGTTTGTATGTGGTGCAGATAAACTGTGTGTCAGTTTAAAATAAGTCATATAATTAATTGAAGATGGAAAAGTAAATAGAAAACAAAAGAGATGTTTATATATGTTTACAGGGAACACTGTGATGCAGCAAGGCAAGAGATGTCAGAATTGACCTGTGGTGTTGAATTTATTTGTTTCAGATATGTGTTTTCCTCTGGGGCTATATCACAGCTTGTTTCGCAAATAAATGGAAATAAAACACTTGACGTAACAACTTAAATAAGGCCTATTTCTGACCTTTTGCTTATGATTAAGCTACTTTTGCAATGTAGTGAAATAAAAGCATTAAAAATGTGATGGATTGTGTGTCAAATGTAAATACATATTGAATATAATGGGTCAGAGATATGACCTGGGGCCCTTAACTTTCTGAAAATGTGGCCCCTTGAACAATATAGTTGAATGCCATGTAATATGATTTTGAAAGCCTATTACGCAACAGAGATATCTCATGTGCTACTACAATCTCAGCAGGGACACTTCTGTAGAAGACATTTTTAATCCCAGCGTATTATTTTGAGTGTCTTTTTCATATTTTGAGTGTAATATATTTTCTAAAAAAGAGACAAAACAATAAATAAAAGTTCAATATGTATTTGACTGATCACATTAATAGAATAGAATAATATGATTTTTTTAAAATTTCTTTTTGGACACAATAACCGTGTAGTGAAAAATCTATTTAATAAAGTGTAACCAAGTCTTTGAGTCAGTTCACAGGTCAGCTGAGAATACACAAATGCTAAATAAATATGTATGGAGAATAATTTCCAATAATACATCATTTATACTTGGCTTCAAATGGAGCAGGTCTTTAATTTGAATTCAGATGTTTCTTATAATCTTTAATCCTCTAACTCCAAGAAATGTTTTAGAAAAGGAAAAGTACAAGCCCTTAAAACAAAGCAGTTTTTGTTTATATAGCAGCTTCCTACTGCCTGATTATTGTCTGCAAGTCAACTACATAACTCATAAAGTGTCTTTGTTGGATTTAGTAGATATATGTATGTTTATTCATGTGCATTATGTGTCTGTGAAACACACAGCACACATCCTGCGTGCATGATTGTGTTATTTGGGATAAAACAGTATTAAGCAGCTGATCGGAGCTCAGTGTCTGAATGGTTGCATTAACTCACTAATCCTGAGGGGAGAGGGGCAGTCGGGGCAGCAGAGCATCATCTCTGTTGCACAACAGCATGCGGCTATTGTGCACTTTGTCCACCACAAAGCATCCGGTGGTGCTAAAGATGGACTCAGGCACCAAATTAAGTCTAAGAAAATGTAGTATCTGTTTAGTTTTTTGGCCATGAGAAATGTTTTTGGCTATCATGAGATGCATTTCTTATTACTGAAATTACAAATGAGTAGAGTAGAGCTGTACTGCCACCAAGTGTTGAAGCTTTTTATTTTCAGTTGGCTGAGAGATGAGAATTTTGCCACTAGGTGTCGCCATTGGACAAGTTGCTCTCACTGTGGAGTCTGACTGAGGCCTTGAGGAAACACTGTAGTGGCAAGAGGGAGACATGATTCTTCACTGCTCTCTGCACTTGCTGAGTGATTGAAATTCAGTCATCTGTTAAATACAATCTGCTGGAAAAACCAAACAGCCATTTAAGTCTGCAAATCAGGCGTTTGACAGTAATGTTGCACCAGGTGGAGACTGAATAAAACAGAAAACATTTTGGTGAGATCTCATCTGTTAAACACAGCGTGCCGACAGAGTGAGTAAGAATAAAATTAACCTATTTACATGTAAACTGGTTGATGGAGTGTGTTTGGATCAGAATAATCAGGCTAATGAAGGTACCTGGGGATTCAGCTCTATCAGAAATCTGCATGCTGTCCTCTCTATCCAGCTCGTGATCGTATCAAACTCTGCAATTATTTACCGTGAAAGGACATGAAAAAGGATTAATCAAGGAAATCTTACTGATTAAATCTTCAAAGGCGGCACTGAAGAGCAAGGGCTAATAGGGAAGAGGGATGTGGTCGGTGCTTTTATCCTTGAGGTGGAAAAAAAGCAAAGAACAAAAGCAGACAGTGCTCTCCAGGACTGCTGGCACACAGTGGAGCCAAAAACGTTGCACGAAAACAACACATCTGGTACCATTTGAAGTTCAAGCTTTATTTGGGTTAAATGTTAGTGTTTGATAAATTCTGCTTTGATTTTGTGTGATGCCTTCATAGATAATGAGACGAATAATGCTGATGTAGGTTGGTCTTTATGCAAAATCCAGAGTCAACCACAGAATATTATTGGTTGCATCATAAAAAGGAAGTGTTGAAATCACAAGTATATGAATATTTTAGAAAAAATGTCTGCACAGCTGAGCCACAGGCTGCACCAACCAATTAATATTATATACACCTACAAGACATTAATTTAAAATTAGCTTCCCAGGTGGAAAAAAAAGGAAAATCTCTATATACACTGTTGCCCATAAACTTGGAGCAATTTTGTTTTCAGACACAATCCTCTATTAATTGTGGTTTCATTTGTGATTGTGATATGTTTGGAAGAGATTGATTAATAAAGTTTTGAGAAGATATACACTTTTATCAATCATCATTTCATGGAAAGAGGTAAAAAATATTTCATTTAATTAACTTTATGAGCAAATGTGTATTATATTGACATATACTTATATTTTGCTTAATATTTATTTATTTATATATTATATTCATGTTAATTATATATATATATATATATATATATATATATACACACACACACACATGCAATTTTATTAAATTAATTTTTAATTAATTAACATAAATAAAGTATAAAAAAGCTACCAAGTGCATTAAAAAGTGGTGACCAAGCATCTGTCACATATATATTTCAAGAAAAAAGTTCAGGAAAAACATTTATCTGTATTCTCCTGAAGAACAATTTTGGTAAATTTTCTTAATGAAGGTCAGTTTTTCTGAAGAAGACAGTTAAAGCGTCATATTGAACCAGTTAATGATCCGCTGGCCTTGTTTGACCTCCTTCTGGAGGACAGAAATCCCCTCTCTCAGTATAGAAGGTGTCCTGTTACTTACGGACTATTAATTATCGCAGACAAATGCCAACTTGGGCAAAAAACACGTGAACAGCGTGCCAAAAACTGCGACTGCATGGTTGTGGCCAACAGCAGTTTAATTAGCCAGTTGAATGAGTTGTTACGTCCACATGTCGAGGGGGAATGGAGACGTACGTAAACATTGATGAGCCATTTATAGATCAGAGAAAGAGCAATGCAGCGGCCTGCATTTCTCTGCCGGATGTAATGGTGAGTGTTCTTGTAAAAATTTTATTGCAGAGAGAGAGAGAGTGGTTAAGAGAGAGGAGCGACCCTGAGGGGGAGGAATCAGTGTGTGTGTGTGTGTGTGTGTGTGTGTGTGTAACTGTATCCCCCTGGTGAAATGTGCTTACTGCTCCAGTTTGCTGTCCTTCCTCACTGTCCCTTAACCTAACCCCTACGTGGCATGTAGCCAGAAGGTGTTTGTGAGTGAGTGAATGTGTGTGTCCATATTATGCAAATGAAATAAAAGTGAAGGTGTCTCCCTCAAATTAAACCAGGATATGAGTTTACATCTGTCTCTGAGAAGTGTCACAGCGGGACCCTGCCAAGGCTGACGGGATGCTGCCATTAGTGCTTTTACGGCTATCATTAAACACTTGGTTTTTCTAAACAGCCCATCTCATTTACACAAGAGCACTTCACACACTGAATGCCATTAAAGTGTCCATATAGCTGTAATAGCTTGTACTTAATCCCACATTTATCAACCATATAGTGTAGGGTGAGCTGCATGAGGCAGAGGAGAGTTTCTTCACAGGCCTTTTAGCATATCAGAATTAGGGTTGACATTTACTCGACATTGCGCCATGCGTCAGTCTCACCTCAGGCTTCGCCTCCTGCTCCTCCACCTAATACTCTCCTACCTCTCTAAAACGACGCCTGCAAGCACATTTTATGATATCCAATCTTAATTTACACTTACTGGCAGCAGGAGTGGACTCAACATGCTAGCACACGGGAGCCCAACAGTATCATGTTTGTGAATTTTGTGTGACTGTGTTCATTTCACAGCCATCCACATTTTAATTTCATCATCCCAACTATTCCAGCACGTCACCTTGGGTGTTTCATTTGATGACAAATTGAACTGCGTAATGAGGGAGTGAGAGGCTGAGAGTGTTTTGGATTTAAAGAAGGCCACCCCTCTGTAAAAAAAGAAAAAGAAAAGAAAAGCATAAAAAAGCATTAAAAAAAGAATAAAAAAGAAAAAGTTACCACCTGATGTTTGATGCACTGTGGGATGTGACTATAACTGCTGTGGAAAAGAGTTGGGGAATATAAGACTGCATCTAAGAGTCAGATCTAAGAGTGCATTTTCATTCACACTTACTCCAATTACTGTAACCAGATCAAAGCGCTCTATTAAAAGAGTTTCCTAAATTCAATTTGGATAAAAATCTGTTTAATCACCTGGTTAACGCCTCGAGGAAACATTTTATTAGCAACATTAAAAAAATTAAAATTTAAGTGAAATGACTTCATTAGTGTCGATTAAGAATGGGCTGTATGTACAATATTTTTTTATCTAAAGCTGCACTAACCACCAAGTGGGACATCAAAATGTTTATGCCTATGTTGGGAAGTAATTTTTCCAATTATTCCAATAACATACAGTATGAATGTAGAAATAATTCATACATATATCTGCTCTGTGATTGGGATCTGCTCTAAAATTTAATGGGTTATTTCACTGGGTCTGTGCTACACCTTCCCACCAAGTTTCATGAGAATCAGGCCAGAAATTGTTCTGTAATCCTGGTGATAAACAGACAGAACCAAGTAAAAACAACGTCCTTGAAGGAGGTAAAGAAAGTGAGCTAAGACTTCAAATTAATGCTCATGTTGCTTAGTGTGTAAAAATGTTTGCTATCAGGTTTGCCACAACAGCTTTATAAGGTGATAATAATGTAATAAGTCAAAGTGCTTATAAATTATTGCAGTGTCATCTTGTGGACAAAAAAAATCACTTAATGCAGGTTTGATGCACTGTGGGATGTGACTGTAAACTGCTGTGGAAAAGAGTTGGGGAATATAAGACAGAGTGCATTTTCATTCACACTTACTCCAATTACTGTAACCAGATTAAAGCGCTCTATTAAAAGAGTTTCCTAAATTACATTTGGATAAAAATCTGTTTAATCACCTGGTTAACGCCTCGAGGAAACATTTTATTAGCAGCACTAAAAAATAAGGAAAATTTAAAGTGAAATGACTTCATTAGTATCTATTAAGAACGGGCTGTATGTACAAAATGTTTTTTTTTTAATCTAAAGCTGAACTAACAACTGAGGGGGACATCAAAATGTTTATGTCTTTGTTGGGAAGTAATTTTTCCAATTATTCCAACAACATACAGTATGAATGTAGAAATAAGTCATACATATATCTGCTCTGTGATAGGGATCTGCTCTAAATTTTAATGGGTTATTTCACTGTCTGTGCTACACCTTCCCACCAAGTTTCATGAGAATCAGGCCAGAAATTGTTCTGTAATCCTGGTGATAAACAGACAGAACCAACTAAAAACAACGTCCTTGACGGAGGTAAAGAAAGTGAGCTAAGACTTCAAATTAATGCTTGTTTTGCTCAGATGTGTAAAATGTGTTTGCTATCAGGTTTGCCACAAGAACTTTATAAGGTGATAATAAAGAAATAAGTCAAAGTGCTTATAGATTATTGCAGTGTCATCTTGTGGACCATAAAAAACACTTAATGCAGGTTTGATGCACTGTGGGATGTGATTGTAAACTGCTGTGGAAAAGAGTGGGGGAATATAAGACAGAGTGCATTTTCATTCACACTTACTCTGATTACTGTAACCAGATTAAAGCGCTCTATTAAAAGAGTTTCCTAAATTAACTTTGGATAAAAATCTGATACCCTAGTTAACGCCTCAAGGAAACATTTGATTAGCCAGACTAAAAAAAAGTAAAATTTAAAGTGAAATTACTTCATTAGTGTCTATTAAGAATGAGCCGTATGCATAATATTTTTATTTTTATCTAAAGCTGCACTAACAACTGAGGGGGAGAAAATGTTTATGTTGGGAAGTCATTTTTCCAATTATTCTGACAACATGCAGTATGACTGCAGAAATGCCTTATAACGCAATGTTAATGAAAGTGGAAAGTTAATCATATATCTGCCCTGTGACTGATATGGTCTCCAAATTGATATGGGTTCTTTCACTGTCCCTGCTACACCCTTCTACGTTGTTTCATGAGAATCAGGCCAGTAGTATTTATGTACTCCTGCTGATAAACAGACCGACAAAAACATAACGTCCTTGATGGAAGTAAAGAGTGATTATCAGACTTCAAACTAATGCTCATGTTGCTCAGATGTGTAAAAGGTGTTTGCCAACAAGCTTGCCACAATAAGTAATAAGTAATAAGTCAATGTGCTTATGGATTATTGCAGTATCATCTAGGGGGGACCAAAAAAATTCAGTGAATGCAGGTTTAAGATATTGATATATATGCATTTATATAAAAAAAAATGTCAGGATAATCAATCAAATCAAATCAAAAATCAAATCAAAAAGACTTAATTTATCCCCGAGGGGAAATTCAGTTTGTCTGGTAAAATCTCTGTTATAATGAGACAGCCTGATGGCTGTAGGAGCGAAGGATCTTCTGTATCTCTCTGTCCTGCAACGGAGAGAGAGGAGCCGTCCACTGCTGTTTTTTTGGTCCATAAAGGTTTTGTGTAGCGGATGATCCGGGTATTTTATGATGGACTTGAACATCTTGACAGTGCATCTCTCCACCACCAATCTATTGAGAAATTTTATGGAAATAATAAGCAGACAGGAATGTTTGTTTGCTGGTTAATCAACCAACTTAAATATTTCACAAATCACAGTATTCATCACTAATGTAAAAGAAAATTTAATAATCCTGTATCAGCATTAATAAAGATATTTAAGTGTTAACTACTATGGTACATTATAGCAACATTTATATCAAGGCATCATTGTAAAGTCAGCTTGATAAAGGTTAATGGACTGAAATACCAACAGAGACAATGATGGAGAGAAGTCCAGGTCTGATTTCTTGTATTTTTTTAAGTATATCAGAAAATTGACAATGATCTAAAACTAAAAAGTAATGTTGTCCAAATATAGTGCCTATATTTGTTTTGGCGTTTAATAAGTTTTGAGAGGAATTTAAAAATATCTCTGTCTCTGTTTTGGGGGTGAAAATTAGTGTGTCAACTCAAGAGTCATGTTTCTATCACTATCGATCTGAGCTTGGAGCCCTGAAATACCCACGACTGCTGCAGAGTCACGTGTCCGGGGAACAAATGCACATTGTAACCTTTGCACCTAAAGACAAAAGTCAAATGCTGGTCATGGGAGTTTGTAGGGTGTTTTTTTTGCCAGTGGGAAAGCTGCTTTTGTGACCTTTTGACTTTGTTGCCAGTTGCCGTTTTAGGACTGTTTTCTTTCATGTGTTTATCGACTCACGAATGTGCATGTAATTCATATGATGCATGTGATTTCTCCCCTCAGATAGTCTTTAAACCTTGGTTTGAATAGTTGTGTGACTGAGGTACATTTTGTCTATGATTTATTCAAGCCATTTAACATATCTGAGAAAGAAACCTGTTGGGAAGAGCCATTAGTGTGGAAACCCATTTCCAATTCAAACAGTAAAAGAAAAACAACAAATCCTCCTGTAAGCCATCTGTTTCATCCGCCAATCATATTTCCTTTTGCTCCACCATGTCAACCTTTTCATCCTCTCCTGCATGTCTCTCAAGTTTCAATGGCTTGCCTCCCTCCTCAACAACAACAACAACAACAACAACAACAACAACAACAACACACACACACACACACACACACACATACCCCAATCCTTGTTTCGTCTGATCTGCCATCCAACGCTGGGTCCCCCTTCCTCTCCATTCTGCCCCTCCTTTTCCTTACACTCTCTCTCTCTCTCTCTCTCTCTGCCTGTATCTCCCTCCTTCCACAGTTGTCCTCACATATTAGGTTCCCCAGTCCTAAGAGGCAGAATTAGCCTCTGGAATCTTGTGCACTTGTTTCCCTTCGCTCCGAGGATAGAGGTGACAGCAGGAAGGGGGGAAAACACACACAGCAAAACAGAAAAACACAGAGAGGGATTAAAAGGAATCTTAAAAAAGAGACTGTGAGGAAGATGAAGAAGCTGAACATCAAGCTGTCTGCTGTTTGATGCAGCTACACTGTGGGCATGCGGCTGCCTGTGCCGAGTATTTCCCTCTCTACTCTGCAGCCGACTGCTGCGAGGTCTGCAGTGATGTCGATCGGTGCTACTTTATTTATGTCGTAACAGTAACGTGAGCGTGCTTTTATTTATTCCACTCAAAGAGGAGCTCTGTATTACTCTATGCTGGCTGACACACTGACCTTTTCGACTCTCTTCCGGACGAAGGATCAGGATCAGGATCAGGATCACTTCGAACCAATGTGGGGCTCAGGTAAGATCATCACCCTCTCCTGAGCGATGCAAAGCCACCCACAACTCTGAGCATTCCGCCTTTGATCACCTTAAAATGAACCGAGAGGTGGATAAGCCAAGATCCCCTCATTATTGCAATATTCCGAGCAGAAATAAAGAGCGAGTGACAGTCTTCCAAGAGGCTTTGAAGCTTTCTCTCTTTGATGAAAGTTAGGGCAGTCTCTAACAAACGTCAGCACTCGCTGTCAGACAAGAGTTCATTTAGCACTTCGACCTGGTCTGACCCGCCGACCTTTCACATACATCACCGGCATGATGCAGGGAAGGAATGATGGAAAAAGGAGAGGGGATAGAGGGAAAAGAAAGAAAGAGAGTGAGTTTAGGGCAGGCTGTGCATGTTATGATTCCTGATCAAACTGTCTCTTCATCAGCACCTTAGCAGGATGAAGAAGTTTGGCAGATGCAGGAGAATAATGAGCAATGTGGGGAAAAAGTGAAAGAAGTTTTGGGTTTTATGAGCTCAGGATACAAGTGATCTGCAAAGAAGTCGCGTGCACAAACCTCACTTGGATAGGTGCTGGGAACAAAAATGAATGCAAGAAACACTGAAACATAAAAGGGAAGTTGTGATTGCAGGTATTCTGATTACATGATTCAAACAATTCAGTCCAGTGTCAGCTTTTAAACTATCATAACAGACAAATGTCACAACTTAGTTAGTTTAAAGGTGCAATGTGTAAGATTTGGCCAGCTCTTTGGTTTAAAACATTCTTTAAATGAACCAACATCAATGGAGTGTATCAACTGATATCAATGGAGCGGGACAAAGTAGTTACACAATGTCAAAGATGTCGATGTGTTGTGTTGCAGAGATATCTATTGAAATTAGCATGCTAACAAGACAACCCTGGCCTGTCCTGTGTTTTAATATCTTTCGTGACTGGACTGGCGATGAGTCACTGCAGTACAGAAGTTTAGTTCAGAACTAAAAACCTGAATTAGGACCCACACATGCACTGAGATTTTGCGTTTAAGAGACTGTTGCAATGGTTTGCTCCCAAGAGTGTCTAGGTCCCTCCCAGCAAAGATCACTCCCTCAGTGAACAACAGACAGCAGAGAGGAGTCACAGGCGGCCATGCGAGACGGAGCAGAAGTGAGGCAGACTCAGCTAAGAGCAGCCCTGCAAAAACTCCTGTAAAGTGTCTTTCTCGCCAACACCTGCTGTCCAGTCAACAAGCTAGACGATATGAAACTGTGAATTGTGAACCAATGAACAGACAGCTGGCCAGAGGAACTTAAATTAAAAACATTTTTCAAGGTCAAGAATGAAATTTCACACTTTAAGTTACAATGTCGTAGATCTCCGGTTCTTTGGCAGAAACTATGGTCATAACCGGTAATTGCAGGTGTGTTTTTGGATCTCATTTTCACTTGATTTTAAAGTTTAAATGCCTCAGGTCATCTCCCTTTTCTTTGATGGTTGGATATAATAACAGTTTGCTTGCAGCACAAACAAAGACTAGGAAAAACAGAACATAGCTTCACACACCAGTGAGTTAAAGAGTGAGTCTGTTGCATTAGCTCCTCTCTGGTAGACCAACCACTGCTGAGTGTGTGTCTATTGAGGATTTTTTTCTGCTGTGTGTATTTATCAAAATATGTGTATTATATATATATACTGGGGTTGTTAGCTGATACAGTTTTTATTCAGTCAAAGTGTATTTTGTCAAGACTGATTGACATTATTTTCAAATGTTTGGAATCATAAAAATTCTTTCAGTAATAATTCTTTGTTGTCTATATACTAAACCATTTACCAGCCAACTCCTCAGCAAAGCATGTTTTTATGTTCTTGTACATGTGCTGTGAAGTACTTTCTACCTCTTACTATTAGTGTGCAAGACGCTGTCTAGTCCTGTTTGTGTTTATTTATGTACAATGTGAGCAGGTCATTCCCAGTCTCCATTATAGCAACACCTATTTTAACCTCTGAGGTGCAGTAAACAGCCGCTGTACTCTGTGACTCCGCTGCCTCACTCTGCCAGGAGGAGAGAAACACACTCCGTTTGTTGCTTTACGTCAAATAGATTTACAACCAAACTCAGCTGGCACAAACAGAAGAACCAGTAAAACCCCGCAAAAAGACACAATATTGAATAATCATATTGGGATCAGTCACCAGGGTTTGTCAAGAAGTGCTTCAAACAGTTTGAATGTGTCGTGCATTACTAAATTATACTTATGCATGCAGAACATAAACTGGCAGTTAATTAAGTGAGAATATGTTTCATAAGTTGCTTTCATCTCTTCATCTATGTCTGTTTGGCCACTTTAACCTGTAAGTGGCTGATTCAACACTATGCTTTGGGCCGTTTCATCCGTGTTACACATGAAGTGAAGACTTCATTAATTGTTGGCAGGCCTCCTCAGGACTCACTGCTAACGATCACGGCTAAAATTAGAGTTCAACAAGCCTGTCGACACATTTATGGCCCCCTTGAGCAAAATGAGAGAATGATAGGATGGTTGAGGTCACATGCACACAATCACACACACACACACACACACACACACACACCTGCCTACTGACTGTACTGTACTCTACCAACTTTAAGCATTACATCTATACTTTATATGCAAGAAAAGTTTTTATTGTGCTCTGTACTCTGCTACACTGTTCGCCAGTCCTCCAACAAGTACTTATTTAAAAATCACAGATTTAAAGTTAAGACATTTTAAAATTAATCAATGGTTTATTATTAAACCAGATTATGCTTTGCTTTAAAATGTCAATGTGTGATGGAGCAATATGAGATCAGTCTAAACCCTGATTCAAACCATACACTGAAATATTCGTTTGTTTGCTTGTTTTCTGTCTAATGAACGGGCCATGATGTAGGCAATGAACTGTCAAATAGCAGCCAAGCACTGCAACAAATCAGCAAACACTCTAACAAAAAAGATCTGGACCCCAACAAAAGCCAAAGTTGACTTTTTTATAGTCTGACATAAAAGATGAAAAGGGTTGTGGTTGAAAAGGCAAGCAAGAGAATCTAAAGTGAGTTTTTTTGTTTAATAAACTACTGCTACTACAATACTTTTACATGGGTTTTCTATTCATCTAATGTACATGCTAGTATAAATAAATGACTCATGTAAATCCATGCAAAAAAACCCAAACACTTAAAGGCATGCAAAGCAACGTTACTGAGCCTCATTCTGCTCCATCTTATTTAATTCATAATATGAACGACACATTGTGTATTGTGGGTTGATAACCTCTCAGCAGCAACAGGAGCACAAAATGAAAATGTCATCAGGTTCCAGGATTTATTTTGCCATGAGTCAAAGTATTGGACATATTCAGACTTTGACTTGATGATGGTGCGAGAAGAAGAGATCACTAAAGTACAGTAAAGCTTATCCTGAAGATTAGGGAGGAGGGCATCCTCTGCTCTTCGCAGATGGGGTTGTTCTGTTGGCAAAGGTAGCTGAATGTGAGGCAAGCCAGATGAGAGTCAGCACCTCTCAGTCTGAGGTCATGGTTCTCTGATACTACTTCAAGCAAAGACGTTCAAGTATCTCAGGTTGTTGTTCATGAGGAGGAATGGAGTGTAAGATGGACCAGCTGTTGAAGGTAAACATCTCGATTTACCAGTCCATGCTCCCACCCTCACTTATGGTCATGAGCTTTGGGCAGTGACTATAATAATTATATTGTGGATTCAAGTGGTTAATAAAGAGTAACAGGGTTTAGAGATAGAGTGAGGAGCTCAGACATTCAGAGGGAGCTCGAAGTAGAGCCGTTTCTCCTTCGCGTGAAAAGGGACCAATTGAGGTGGTTCAGGCATCTGATCAGGATGTTTTCTGGGCTCTTCTTCCCGTTAGAGGTGTTTCAGACACGTTTAACTACTGAGGCCCCAGGTTGGCCCAGAATACTCTAGAGGGATTATATGTCTGGTCTGGTCTGGGGGACGCCTCAGGGTTCCCCAGGAACAGCTCGAAAGCATTGCTGAGAGATGGAAGTGGAAAACTTTGCCCAGCTTGCTGCCCTCACGACCTCTGGCATCTAGCATGTAGGGCAGCCTACATGGTGCTGCATCCTGTTTACGTATGCAGCTGTTTTTGCAGACAAAGGTCCTCCAGTGGATGGATGGATGGACAAAGATATTTAAAAGCTGGCGTCTTGACTGCACCTGTAAATTAGATTACTTGTTTTTTTTGTGTAAATTACTGCATGTTGGCTTGACACGGTTGAACTCTTATTGCAACTCTCCTGCAATAAAAGGTTAATATGAGAACTTGGACAGCGCTTCTGCTGCTACATGCATAAAGTTTTGCATATATTTGAATAGTAAAAGCTTACTTCAGCTCATTCTTCAATTAAGTGTACGGTCTTCTATTAACCTGGTATAACATCTTTCAACCCTAACAAGCTTTTTTTTTTCTCTGAGAACCAGCTAAGTGTTTTAATAAGTGAACATCTTAAAGCCGTACTGCACTGTACATCTCCCACACACATGCAGGATGGTGTGTCACCTGAGTCCAGTGGTCCGGTTTCAGTTTCCCATGGTGACATCCATTAAAGTCATGCTGTGTCTGCCCCTTCACCCTCACACAGCCACATTAGCACCTGGCCCATTGGCCACAACAATACACTTACCTGCATTATTCAGCCCGACTCAACTAATGAGGAAACCTTATCTCTCTCTCACACACACGCACACACACAAACCCTATCTTGGGTTCCCAAAAGCTTAAACACACACACACAGGCTGGCACAGAGCATTATCTGCTTCACTGTGTATTTATTTGTTATAAATTATGTATAAATGGATCACTTCATGTTGCCTAAAGCTGGAGGTCATGCTGCCTGATCTGGTGGGAAAATAGTTTGATGAAATCTTGAATATACATCAGCTTTGAATACACTGAGCTAAGTACTAAGCTTAGTTCTTGAGCTCATTCAGCACTCTCTGCCTGTCAAACAGCTGTCTGCACGCTCCTTCATCCTCCCGCTCCATCACATCTTCCACATTTCCTCACCTTATACACTTTCATCCTCAGTCAGTCTGTGTTAACCTCAATCTCTCCTCCCCTCCCTCCAATGCTTCATCGAGTCTCTCGAGCTGTCAGTCTCAGTCGCACCTCTGGGTCTGCTTTTTCGCTTCGCTCTGTTCAAACAGTTATCTGGAAAGGCAACTACAGTGTGAACTCGGTCAGCATTTTCAAATTTTAACACCCAACACTCAGGTAGAAAGGGAGACCAGAGCAGGCATAGCCTGATTTAGAGGGGGGGGGGGGGGGGGGGGGGTATATTGAGGGCAGACGTATTTGAGATGCTGGAGCACAAGGCGGAGAGACGAGGGAGAAGGGAGAGAAAAAAAAACGTCAATAGTAAACAGCAGAAAAGGGGTGACAGAGAGAGAGGGAAAGCAGAATAGACAGCAGCATTATCACTCCATCAAACACCCCAAGAAAATGCACAACACTGGCTGCTCTCATTGGCCGAGCCTCCAGCCAATCACAGCTCAGGAATGCAAGGTGCCTTTAGGTTATACCCAACCCCAAAATATGAGATAGAGAGCGAGAGAGAGAGGCACGCTGTGGTGCAGAGGTTCCTCCAGTGAGGCAGGGCTCCATCTCAGCTGTATTCTCTGGTGTTCCTCCTGCTGGAGTGAATATATAACAGTGAATAAATTACAGGCTTCCTTGCAGTAGACTGAGTGCGTGTTGTGTTGCAGTCGGGTCTGCTGCTGCTGTGCTCCTCCTCTGGCAACAGCTGGCTGAGCAGGAGACGCGTGTAGAGATCTGAAGGAGAAGCATCTCATGTGGACGAGGGAGAACGGAAGAGACACGGCGTAGGGATGCAAAGTGAAGGTTGTGATGTTGGGATGTCTTTTTCTGTCTCACATTGAGTTTTGAGAGGCAGAGAGGAGGACGCTTAAGGTTTTGAGCCAGTAGCTGATCGAGAGGGGGAGAGAGAAGCGAGAGGATAACGCGGGAAACAGAAGTTGACAGTGGACGTGTACAGGATGATCTTAGGTAAGACGATATCAGAAAGCTTTTCGCTCTTTGCTCCTATTGATTTTTTTTTTACAGTCACATTCCTCTCCTGCCAAGGTGATCTGTCATCTCTGGCACAAACTTTTTGTCTGCGTGTGCTCCTGTTGCCAACTTAGATGTGTATTAGATGATGCGTTTACTGTGTAATTTAAACTGCTTGATGGAAGCGTTGCTCTCTTTGGAAAGTCAGCGTGAGCACGGCTGCTTGCTATTCCTGTTCTTGTGACGTTCCTAATAGAACTTCATCCTCATTCATTTGTGTGTTCATGAATCCTGCAGCCATCACAATTATTCATATATGCACATGAGAGGCTCTAGATTTTGTGTCCTATATGCACATACACAAAAAGACAGAAAAGGTCAAAAGGCCATACTGTGAATACTGCAAATGTACGGTGGACCTTCTCTAAAATAGCTATGTGTTCAAAAGCACTGAAACAAACCGGTTAGTTGAAATATAATAAAATAAATGATGCAACAATATACCTTTCACTTAATTTTATAAAAGTGTAAAAAAGTGTATGTGTTATATACAAATTGGGTTTTATTTATGTTTTCTTGAAAGCTTTTAGTGTATTTAGTGTGATTATGTTGATGTTTTTCAATGCAGAATCTTAGCAATACTAAGCTTTATTAAATGAAATACACAAGGGGATTTTGGAATGGGAATTAGCCTTTAAAACATTCACATCTGAGCTGGATTTTATTAAAAGCAGAAAATACAGATTCTTTAAATTAATTTTCCTTTTGAATGAATGTGACGCAGTCATAAACAGTAGACTTTCAGTTCCATCATGTCAGTTTATCAATATTAATGCTTGCTTTTAGTCTTAAATTTGATTAACTGCAATGACCTTGTTCCATGCCTTTGTGTGTTAACTAAATATTTGACTACTTTATTTTTGTTTGCTTGCTCTTACGCCTGCTTGAGTCTTCCTGTGATCTGAGTGTGAGTTTGAGCTTGTGGTAATCCCTCCCCGGAGCTGAAGCTTTAACTGTGTATGCATACGCACACTAAACACACTGACACAAGATCACAACAACACAGGGTTTTATATACTGTATTAGGTTCCTTTTACTGAGATAGAGATCTAAGTCCCAAGACCAAAATAGTGTCCATGAAAGGCGATGACAGCGACAGTGTTGATGGAAAAAGATGGAGGGACAGACATGGAGAAAAAGTCTCCTCTCCGTTAGTCCATCCCTGAAAAAATCTCTCCATCTGCCACTGCCATCTAAATAGTGTATTTCTTTAATTAAAGCCAAATTCAAACATGTCGACACAATCAGCAATGGAGTATGAAAGAAATGTGAAAGCAGGCTCATCTCCCTCGGTGCAGAGCACTGTGCAGTGCAGTTTAGTAACTTAGTGATTTTTATGATGAATATTTCAGATCCAGAGGTTTGAGGTCTTTATTTATTTAAAAAAAATGGGCCAAGGCTTCTTCTTGTCTGACGCAAAGACCTCACACAGCACTATAAAAAAAGCCCCTGTGGCTTGCGTCACTGTTCACTCAACCAGTATGAAGTAATCCATACATAAAAAAATCTCCCTACTCATCAATGTCCTCAAAAAGAATCACAGGTGCATGCTGTCACTGATGACCTTTGAATCGAGGCAATGCAGCGAGGGATGAAAAGTATCGACATTTAAAACAGAGAAATGTGACTTTCACTCTGTATGTTTGACATATTTCATATGTCTGTGCCCGAAAAACAATGAACAGAACGAAAGCAGCAGGGAAGGTCAAGTAACTGTGAAGGTCTATAGTTACAGTATATGCACTGTATACAGTCACACAAATTTATACAGTCTGTCTGCACAAGATGAAGCATTTGTCGTCTATTCAAGTGCCTGAAACAGACTGTTTAACTTATCTGACAACGACCTCAAGCAAAGGCACATTTTATTAGCAACCCAAAACCTCTTATGGAGGAGCTTGGTGGGGGGGGGGGGGGGGGGGGGGGGGGGGGGGGGGGGGGGCTCCTTTATTGGAAGTCAACCATTGGATCACTGTGGCACCTCGTGATGTCACAACAAAATAACTAGTGCCAAATATTTTCTATATAGCTTCTCTTACTTAGTTTGGCAATTTCTTGCACAAAGCACTCCTCTTTCCACAACCGTAAACATCTTGAAGTGAACATGTGAATGGATGATATCAGATGGATGTTGGAAAACTATGCCCACTTATTTTCAATGACCTACAGTATGCAATCATGCAAGTTGTGACTCAATTACAATTGTGTTAGCTCAGAGGGCAATAACTTGTAACATGCTAATATGTTTCAGTCTGATTCAAAGCAGTGGACCAGAGTCATGTCATTAACATGACCACATATTGTGTATTCTGGTCCTGACATCAACTAACTGGGTTTCTGTGCCTGAACCTAATCAAACAGTCCTACAGCACTGTATGGACTGGTTGTGAAAGGGATTTTTTTTCTCCTGCTAATATGGGAGTATATGTTGTTTTGGAAGGCAATGAAAAACATATTTGTCATTTAGATTGAAGGATTTGGGCTTATAATTATAAAAGTAGAAGGCCTTGGAACCTGCTGCACAAATCACTTAACGTCTGTAATTTACTGGTTTCAAGGTTGCCAAAAATGGCAAGAGGGCAAATAGGCTGAGCATAGAGTCTCTTTGTTGTTTATTGTCCTGAAGGTATGCAGACCACAGCGGAGCGTGACTCTTATCCTGCATAACCCAAGACCAAGCTATAGCATAAAACCACACTCTGGCCCTCAGACTCCAATCTGCTCCCAAAATATAGCCTGTAATTTTCTGTTTCTGTGGATAAAAACAATATGCTATATGCAGATCAGCTGCATACATTCTCTTTTTATTCCATTTGGATTTTTCTGTCTATTGAAGATCAAGTATTCGTTGGCTTTGTGTGCTCTCTATTGTTTAAAATCATAAGGACGTGCACCTGGCTTCTGCACGTCTGATGCTATTGTTGTGTGTGTGTGTTCGCCCTTTGAACATGTGCCTTTGTGTGTTTGCTTGTGTACTTTACTTGCTCAGGTTTCTGTAGGCCTGTATCTGCAGCGCTGTGTTCTGCCAGCTCCCAGCAGGTGTGTAAATGGTTTGACACACAGAATAATGATGTGGGGCAGGGCTGCGGGTCATGTTGACATGGTGGATCTCTTAATGGTCCTTACTTTGCTCTGCATGGTTTCATGCGGCAGCGCTCTCTGTTTGCCTCAAACTGTGCTACATCAGGACCGCAGTGTAATGAAAGAGAGAGTTGGCAGCCACGTTCAGGTTGTTCTGACGCCTCCCTAAAGAGCTCAAGCCTAAGAGGAGCTACAGATAGATGTTCACAAGCCGTTTTATTAAAACTAAGCTCTCCAGGATCCAGCATGTTCACATTTACACAACTGCCCAGAACTCAAAGGTACATATGGATTAAATCAATATAACTGTGGTTCTTAAATATTCTGTTGAAATAAAATCTTTACTGTTTACCATCCTTTCTGTAGCTTAAAGTGGAAATCTGGTATTGGGCCTGACATGACCTGCTGGGTTCAGGCTGGGCCAGACTGTAAATTCCAAGAATTCCTCCAGGCTTGAAATGGGTTGTGTTCATGGTTTGTTTCTATTTAAATGCAGACCTTATAGTCTGTGTAATGTCACGTCTGTGTGTGACAGCAGCTCAACTTTTGAAAGGTTTCTCGTTGTTGTTCAGGCTTGGGTCAGGCTTGGACAGAAACTATGCAGGTGGTTGACCTTCATATTTTGTCTATTGAAACTAGTGGTTATGATACATTTTACTCACATATTTGCTCCAGATATTAGGAGAGCGAAGTCCAATGGGGTGAGGGGAGCTAGTCTCCCATAGCTTTGCAACAAAAACTACCCTAGCAGAAACATTTGTCGTTGAGGATGTGTTTAGAGAGAACAAAGGATAAATTCAGATGTGGCATTATTCCATACAAAGCTGATAGAAAGAAGCTAGTGGTCTTGAATAAAGGCAACGTCTATCTTTGAGGCACAAACTGAGGCAAATAAACATTTGCATGAGTTAAAAATGGTCCACCATATTAAAAGACGTACTACGTTCTGATCTGATGCCCCTTCATACTTACTTTGTGCAGGTTAACCAACAATATCTGATGTTTGGAAAATGAACAGTGGTGTTTAGGTTGCTGTACATTTTGGCCGCCTAGAAAAGTCTACAGAGTTTTGTAAAAGACGCTCTGAGGAATAGGCTGTTCATTTAGCATTATAGCTGTACCTTGCTAACTAAGCTAGCTAGTGTTAGCTGATAACGTAGCACCCTCCTCCTCAACTTCACCCTCTCATACAAATATGGTCACTTCAGGTTCCAGAAAACCACGATGGCGACGGCCAAAATTCAGTCAAAGCTTCAAAAAAGGCAACAAAACAATGCTCGATGTCGATGTCCACTTCTTTTATATAGTCAACACTTGCTGTAACATCTGATTCTGTCGTTCCTATTGGGAGAACATTCTCAAAATGTTTTCAACTTCCAGAAAACATTGCACTGATCCTGAGTCTTTATGAACTTCATAAATGTACAGAGATGAAAGGAAACAGAAGAAATACTTATATCCCTGGAAGTCAAATTCAAGTGAGTAACGCAAGCGAAATAATCCCATAACTCCTGTCTGGACACACCTCGACTCCAACCAGAAGTGAACACAGAAAGCTGCTGGTAATCCGATATTCTCAGAAATATCACTTCTTTTTTTCCTTTCGACCCCATGGCAAAAAGTCAGCTTGTCTCATATGAGACAAACATGCAGCACTCTGACAACCAAACAAAGAATCCTGCAAATGCACATAAAAAATTAATGGCTTTTTTGCACATTTATTAAGTCATAAAAAAACAACTGTGTATTTATGTGTGCCGAATGTTGATGTGTCATACATGTGTGCTAGTTAACAAGGAGTCTTTGATTTATTAAAAAAAAAAAATCACATATGTTGTTCATCATTTTATATGCGTTAGTCCATTTTATTTTTACAATATTATTTTCAATATAGACCCAAGGATTGTTTGGAGTTGGTGAAGGGTGTCGAGTGAGAGGAAAATAGAAATCTACTGTTAATGTAATTATTAAACAAAATTGTATTTGGGGGGAAAATAAACTGAACCATACATGACCTGTCTTCCCGACTGCATGTCTCAGAATCTTTGTATGAACTTCAAACAAGACATGACATGTAGACAACCTACGGCGAGGGCAACAAAATAACCCGAGATTGTTCATGCGCGTATGACATTTTACATGTGACAGACAAAGGTTAACCCTTACAAGCAGCTGTGCCATTTGGTCAGCTTTTTCCACTTTGACAATGTTACCATGAGCTTTTTAACACATGGACAGTGCAGTTAGTTTGGCTGTGTGGAGTATAACCACTTCCTTCAGTTAACAGATGGCATTTTTTCTGTACATTAACCTGCAGGTTAACATGGCTCTTTACCTCCTCTGGTCACCTTGGACTCACCTCAAAACATGCGGCTCCCTCCCCCCTCCTCCTTGCCTCACCCCCCCCCCCCCCCCCCCCCCACTCCACATCCAGACCTCTTTTCCTCGCTCAATCGACTCGATCCACTCAGCCCCTCTGCCATCATTTCTTTCCATGCTCCTCGTCAAGCTCGTCATCTCCACTTCCCTTGCCAATCAGGGTAGTTTCTACCTCGCTGCGATGTTTCGTAATCCGGCGCTGCGGAAAGACAGACAGAATTTTTCATGAGAAAATTGTTAGCAGGGAAAAGTCCAAACACAGCAGTGTGCTACCATCATTACATAATGATTTTAATTTTAATGAGAGCAGAGCGAAATCTGTAGGGGAAAACAAAAGTCTTCATTAATTGCAAATACTGCATGAAATCAGAGAGTGGAGCTGCAGAAGGACTGGCTGATCTCAAGAGCACTGCATAAAAACAGACACACACACAAACACACACACATTTCCAGTGAAAGAGGACTTCTGAGAGTTCTCGGGGAGGTGGCATTTAAGCCTGGCCACTGGGGCGCAGAGCATCTATCATTAAAACAAAGTGCACACTGAAATCAACTGTGTTCTCCTCCACAAGCACTCCGCTCTCCTCTTCACTGTGTCCCCTCCTCACTGTCCAGATCTCACACAGACAAACACAACATTAATCAGTGTTGAGCCTATAAGTTATTCCTTTTACAGCATCATTCATTCACACTACAAAGGTTTGTGTGTGTGTGTGTGTGTGTCTGTGTGTGTGTGTGTGTGTGTGTGTGTGTGTGTGTGTGTCGCCTGTCCCTAGCTTAGGTTGAAATAGCTGCCTTTGACTCGCGGGTAAGCTGAGCTGCAGTAAATTGGATTTCATGCTCAGTCCTTCACAGCAGCAGTATGCGACACTAAGACAGAGCCATCTTCCCTCTGCAATCACGACAAAGTTAGCACTGTGTTTCTTTAAAGGTTAGAGCCTCTAACACAGTTCCATTACATCTACACCACATGGGAGGGAGCTGACATAACAAATAATTTCAAATATATTTTGCAGAGAGCTGGTTGTAATGTCACCTGATGCCAAAATGTGGCAACGCAGCATTCCTTCAACAAACAAGCAAACGAGTCATAAATCATTTGAAAAGATGACGATCGTCAACAGACTCATGGAGGCCTCTGCCAACGAATGTTGGATCGACTCCTGAGCAAAGACAAACAAGAACACAGTGGACCAGGTGGTTTTTGGGTTAACGGATCCGCTGACACCACTGAGTTGTCCCCGCTGCAGTGACAGCGACGGGCTTTTGTCAGGGGGAGGCTGGCTAATCTGCCACAGAAGCTCATTTCAGAGTCCTCTGTGCACAGCAGCCCATTTAGATGCAGATGTGAGGCGGCTGGCATCATGTGCTAAGCCAGTCCTCCTGAGTGTGGAGCTGGAACTAAAGGTGGCTGCATTTCCTTCTTCTTCTTTTTCTTTTTTATTTCTCTCTTCCTCAGTGGGACCCTGCAGTGCTTCTGCCTCTCGTCAGACTTCATTCTGTTAGACAACATGTCACCCAGTCTCCTGTCCCATCATGGAGCACAAAGATGGAGGCAGGCAGGGAATACAGAGAGGCTCCAGCGACGTCACTGACATTGACATTACCTCTGTGATCATTAAACCTAAATTGGCTAAATGAATTGCCAATTTGAGAGGCCTTAGTCACAGCACATTGGTGTGTGCATGCCTGTGTGCACACACGCCCGGGTTTGTGAAATCTACTGTGACGATAAGATTCTGTCTCTGGTTGTCTTTTTTTTTTTTTATCCCCCCTCTCTGCGTCTCTTCATTTCTGTCCAACTACCTCTCTCTCACAATCTACACAAAAATCCAATAAGCTATTACACAGACATTGATCTTTTTCTCGCACAAACATTTGCATTAGAAAAAAAAAATCAGTAAGATGAGGGGCCGGGTGAGACAGCGCTGTCTGTTCATTTTAGTGGAGAGAAGGCGCAATAGACGCTAAGGCCTGGATTTATAGAGTTTGGCAGCACTTTAACACTTTAACGCTCCTCAGAATGTGTCCAATCAATGCACACCCTCCCTGCATGGTCGCTGTTGAAGAGTCGTGGCGTTCGCTTATCTGATGTCATTGTAAATCACTCAGGAGGAGGGTAGGTCAGGGGATGGGGGTGCTACACTCACACTGCATCGAGCTGCCGTGGATTGTGCAGAATATGACCCTGAAAACACTGTGTGCCAACGTTAAATACATCGCTCCATTGTGAGCGTCTGCACAGCACATGCAGATTTGTAAGTAACAGCAGACATGCTTTGACCTTTAAATTGTAATGTGGCGTAAAATGAGCTGCGGATTTACCAGAAGCGTGTCAGGAATACGCTTCACTAACCAGAGGAAGCACAATGATGATACCTCAGAGCCAATCCATAAAGCTGAGACATTATTGTCCAACTATATGCTTTGTTAACCACGTGTTTAATTGTCTCCAAGACGTTTTCCACCCGGCTTTCTTTATAGCTTTTGAACAACAACTAGAAGCAAAAGAGAAAGTCATAGGCAGCCTTGAATTTTAAATTTGTTAGGGACCAAAACCTTCAATTAATTAATATGTGTGTAGCTTAAACCTGATACATCTTATTTCTCAGTGCTTAACAGCTCTCCTGTTGTCTTGTTCCTTTAATACCATGAGCGTGGGCACTGTATTGTATATTTTGATCCAATACAATATACTGTCCTGTAAATACTCACTAGCTTAACAAATGTGTATTATTCTGCAACTGAATATAGTCCCCAACAAATACACGGAGTCCCCAGCTGTTTAAATGTGCAATATGTATATATATCATAAAAATAATATACAATAACAAAAGAAGAAGCAATTGCATCATTCCAGTCAATTTTTTCCCTGGTTGGAATTCCTTCAATATCCATTGCCAAATTATCCACAGAGGTCTTCTACTCTTCATAACAAATGGACCTGGTGTTTTAAATAAAATAAAGCACCGAATATAGCAGTTTCATGTTAAATATTTGCTCAGCTTGTTTCGCTGACAACTTAAGATCCAGACGTCCGATGACTGAAAAAATGTGGCTCACAATTGGACAAAAATCTATTATAATAACACGCATCACAAGCGCTTGTACCAAGGAGATACGATGACAGTGACAGGCATTGGACACAGGGTATGTCCTTGATTGAAATAACATATTTTAGTTCACAACTCAACAAGAAATATTACATAGGTTAAGTCGTTTCAGACAATATATGTTGCATGTTGTGTGCAAGTGTTTATCTCAAACCCGTTTTTAAAAATGTAATCTTCTCTACGAATGAATGGTTACAATAAAAGATGGACTAACATGTTAGTTTGGCTCCTTCCTGGGATATTTTGTCTTTAAATGCAGAATATCACCATTCTTAAATTCTATTATAAACATTTTTTTAGAAGACGGGAATAAAAATGACGTCAAACGTTCTGTGAACATTTAAGAACATTACCGGAGTTATTTTTATCTTGTTACTGCTGACACTCATTCCTTGGTGATATCTGGTGTTGAGCGTTCACTCATTCCTTCATGTTCGTACGTTGGTGAGCTAAGGTGTGTTATTACCGCTCAGCACAAACCTTGCTGTGGTTGGTTTACAGAGGTGATAATGGCCGCCATGTGAGCTGCAGGATCCATGGCATGTCTGGAGGACATTTAAACCGTGACCTCCTCTTTTATATTTCATTTCCCTTCCTTCCTTCTGAACTCTCCACTTCTCATGCAGCATATGCAAAAGCCGCCACACACAAAGGACAATAGATACAGCTGAGCTTCAGCTGCCACAGCCGCAAGAGGACTGGAGCGGTCTTAAGAGGAATGCCAGAAGTAGAGACTTTCCCCTCCATCTATTTCTGATCCTGACAGCACATTCTTTACGTCTCCCCTGCTGTCAGTGAAAGGAGCCTCCTCTGCTGTTCCCAAAATAGCCTTTTCTTTCACTTCATATTGACAAGTGACCAATTTTTCTTTTCAAATGTAACAAATTGTTAAGTCGTCATCACAAAGTAGTGGCAATAAAGGACGACTATTGCATATAATCTCAGGAGAAAAGATTATTCAAATTTTCTCTGCATATCCAGATTGGGCCTGAAGCACCCTGCTGTTTTCTTACACTAAATGGAAGAACTACAGGAAGCAGAAGCAGAGATGAGAGAGCTAAAACAGAAAGAGGATGAGCAGAAGGGGGAACAAAACAGTGAGGAGAACTGGTGCTGGAGTGAGAAGAAGTACAGATGAGGCAGGCAGACAGAATAAGGGACCATGAAATAGGGATAGAAAACTGCTTGGTGAGAGAGAGACAGAGGGAGAAATAGAGAAAAGGCGGATATCTGCAGCTCCCCAGCTGCGAGGCTTAGGGAGCTTAGCCCTCCTGCCCATCACAGAAGACTCCTCAAGTGCAGGCATTCACCGCTGCTCAGCTACTACTGAGAGAAAAGTGAGCAGCGGGAGCAGAGAGAGGAGGCTCGAAAGGGGAAAATGACGCAGAAGATGAGGTTTCAGATTGAGAAAAAGGGGCGTACATAACTAAAATGGAACAAGATTGTCTGCCTGTCCATCAATTTTCGCCACAGCCATTCATCCAATCAACTTGTTGTGTGTTTAGTTTGAGACCCAAGGAAGTGCAGTGTGAAGTGTGTCTGTCTGAAAATACTGCAGACAGTTACTGCTCCTGGCCATGAAACAGTCTGGCACAAAACACCCTGTAAAACCACAAAATATTGTTTTTACACTGTGGTTTTTTTACCGAATAAACAAACAAGTTTTATCATGTTAATTAGTGACCTTTAGTGGTGCTGGTGGGCAGAAAATTTTGACCTATTCCTTTTAGAAAATATTGAATTAAATGTGGTGTAGTCGTTAGCACCTTCGCCTCACAGCAAGAGTATAAAGTGCATGTTCTCCCCGTGTCAGCATGGGTTCTCCCCGGGTCCTCCAGCTTCCTCCCACAGTCCAAAGACATGCAGTTTAGGTTTAATTGGTGACTCTTAATTGCCCGTCGGAGTGAATGAGAGTGTGAATGGTCGTCTGTCTCTATGTATGCCCTGTGATAGTCTGGCGACCTGTCCAGGGTGTACCCCGCCTCTCACCAAATGTCAGCCGGGATCTGCTCCAGCCCCTTCGCAAGTTTGGATAAGTGGTTAAGGATAATGAATAAATGAATGGAAGCTGTTGTTCTCTTGTTATTACCAAAACTGTGCAATGGTTTCAGTTTGTAATTATCCTCTATAAGAGGAACAACTGGTGTGTTGTGGTTTTGTGCTTTCCCCGTCATTTTTTAATCTCTAATTTCCCTGTCTGTGCATCTACCACAGGAAGTGTAAACCGACCAGGGCCGGTCCCTGCCTTCCTCCGGAGCCCATCAGTCATCCCAACCCCGCTGGACATGAAGCCCTTCCTCCAGTTCCCGCTGGAGTCGCCTCACCCGGCCAGCATTGGCCTCTTCCACAACTTTAACACAGTGAGTGCACACAAGCATACCTCAACACACATGTGCACACATGTGCACACACACACACACACACACACACACACACACATATGGCGTCTGGGATTTGTTATCGTCTTGTTTCACTTAGCAGGAGACAGAGTTGGTATTCAGTGGTGTAGTTGGAGCGGAGCCTCCGGAGTGACGACAAGTGATAAAGTGCTGAGGATTTATACAGTATAATCCAAAATGATAAGGTGACAGCTGTTTACTTTTTATTCAGCGGAGTGAGTTTCAGCATAATTGAGAAAATGCCCTGGCGAGTGTTTTACTGCACTAAAATGAGTTACAGCTAATCAATTGTATAAGAGGCACGGGGCTGGATTCTCCACAGTCAGCATTTTCTGTGGCTCCATCTCATTTCTAGATTGGGTTTCATGTGAAGGTCAGCGGGGCGACAAACAGGGCTGCACGTGAACCCCCTACGCACGCACGCACACACACACACACACACACACACACACACACACACACACACAATCATCAGGCTTATCTTCATGCGCTCAGGCAAAATGACCCTGCCTCAGGTTAATGATTCATCCCGCTTCGGCGAGGACATTGTGTGTGGCCACTAGTGCCAGAGCACCTCCAAATCACTCTCTGTCCATGCAGTAAAATTTAAACAAGTCCAAAACACTGCTGTCATCCAGTGATAGAAAGCTGCGGCTCAGTGAGAGTCTCTAACGACCAGCCTGCTCGTCTTTAGAGACAGTAAGGACAGAGAGAAGGGCACACTGCCAAAAAATACTCAATTACTGTATTTATTGTTTCAAACAGTTATGCTCCAGTTTGGGTTGAAACTTTTTGTGGAGTGTGGAGTTCTGCGAGATAGTAGCAGAGCTTATATCAGGTCTGACTCACCAGGGTTACAGGTAATTTCCAGACACTTAAGATTCTCAGGAGTATACTGAAGGTCTCGCCTTCTTACACTGAGACCGAAGCGGCGCAGCGAGGCAGAGGGAGAGAGTGAATCTCTGTCACTCTGTTGATTTCAAACGCTCCATACCCATATGACACAGTGTAATTTACTGCTGCAACAAAGAGCTCCACTGTTTGGGGGAGAAGAGAGTGAAAGCGGAGACAGAAAGTGGACTAATAGGTTAATGAGGT